>NC_141554.1:60311617-60463382 GCF_021556685.1 Rattus norvegicus
AGAAGCTTTGCAGTTTTATGAGATCCCATTTGTCGATTCTTGATCTTAGAGCATAAGCCATTGGTGTTTTGTTCAGGAAATTTTTTCCAGTGCCCATGTGTTCCAGATGCTTCCCTAGTTTTTCTTCTATTAGTTTGAGTGTGTCTGGTTTGCCATCCAATGGAAAAAAGATAGCATTTTCAGCAAATGGTGCTGGTTCAACTGGAGGGCAACATGTAGAAGAATGCAGATCGATCCATGCTTATCACCCTGTACAAAGCTTAAGTCCAAGTGGATCAAGGACCTCCACATCAAACCAGACGCAGTCAGTGCTCTTAACTGTTGAGCTATCACTCCAACACCATATAGAGAGTGTTATATGGTAACCCTGTAATTCATGTAAATTTGCTTACAGATTCACTGGTATGTTCTTTGTAGCCACTTATATATTAGGAAACAGAAGGAGCTTATTTGTATTTTCAAGTATCTGTTTTATATCTCTGTTAAACAGACAAGGATTTATGGTAGAATTTTAGTATTTTATAATGTATGATTAGTTGTTTCCATCATATTTTGAGTCAGGTCTCATCATGCAGTCCTAGCTGACTTGGAATTACCTATATATTTCAGACTGACCTCTAACTCATAAAGGTCTATCTGCTTTTGTCTCTGGAGTGTTAGGATTAAAATCACAGGATAACATGCCTAGCAAGTGTTTCCACATATAATGTAATATTTGGTAGATATTAAATATTGTATGTAAGGCAAATAAAATATACATACACTCTAATAAATAAAAATTAAAATAGTCAATTAAATTTTTGCTTATGGACAAATATTTAAATATGTTTCAATAATGTTATTTAATATGTGATCTTTGGGATTGTCACTTTTCTTACTGATGTATCCCTTGTGTATTTGTCTATGATTTTTTTAATGTGCCTGTGTTCATCTATAAATATGCAGCAAGCACACTAATCCCCAATGATATACCTTTCTTATTAATAACAGCATTTTGTTTTATATTTGCATCCATTTTAACAAATACTCAAATTTTAAAAATATGTTCATTAGGAAAGATATTATTCACATTGAGCTTTCAAGTGATATTCAGTACGTCCATGGAATACACTAATAAACTCATTTCACATTTGTTATACAAATATGGAAAGGTCAGACTCAAGTTTACCAAAGGAAATGTAGGGAAGTAATATATTATATATTAAAATATAGTACTGTGCTGTATATACTCTCCAAAATTCATGTTTCAATTTGATTGTCTTGTAAAAACATTATGAAGCATGAATGTGTAGAAGACCTAGCTCCGTAGTAGAATACTTGAGTAGCATGACTTAGATCTTCAGTTAAACCCCTGGCAACCATTTAAACAATCGTAGCTGAAATTAGGATTTTTTAGATGAGACTATATCATAAGCGTTCAATTTTCGTGGATGCATTAATGATGATATTTAATTATAAAATCAAAATCTTTGTCTGGCCTTTTGCTCCCTTATAATATGTGGCCCTCTCAGATATAATGTTAAAAGGTGATAGCCTTCTTTATACAGCAGTACATTGATCTTGAATTTCTCAGCCTCTAGAACTGTGAAGAATATTATTTTTCTTTTAAATTATTCACACTTTGGAGTTAAAGCAACATAGGATAGACTACGGCAGATCAAGTTGTACCAAAATAAATTCTCCAAACAGCAAGGATCATCATTGTACATTTGTGTTACTCTGTATTTTATACTATGCATTTCCCAAAGGTTATATGTTAATAATAACCATATACCTCATACAATCACAGATATCAATATTTGTAGTTTATTTTTATGTTGTTACTGTTTTCTGTATGCTTTCCTTTGTATCTTGTAGGCTGAAAATTGCTGAGCAACATAATAATACAGGTAGAACACATAAGTCAATTTGAAACAAAACCTAACATTAAATCATACTTCAGCAAATATTGGTTGATTAAATTGCAAAGTTAAGGCCACACTTAACTATACAGTAAAAACATGCTGGGCTGTAAAACGAGATCTTGTCTCACACTATAAATTAATAAATCAATAAATTTCAAAAATAAGAGAATAAGCTTTCAATTCAGGGAAAATGAACCTTTTGTCTGTGTAATTTACATTTATTTGTCCTATTTATTTTTACCTTGATCAGTGGTTTAAATCATATCTATTATATATTTGTTATTCAATTTTTCATCAAATAAAAAAGGCAAAAGAGACCTTGTAATGTTGTTACCATGTTGAGGTACTGCTAGAATGGAAATTAGCCAGTAAATATTACCTCATTTTGTTAGAACTCCAGAGTTATCATGAAATTCACATTAGCAATAATCTTGCCTGGATTTGTGTTCCTTATTTGTGCTTTGCTACTACCATAATGTGACTAATCATTTCCTGGCTTCTCATTTTTGAGGGTAGGTTGAAAAATCTCTGAAATTCTTATTATAAAATACAGTAATAGTTGATATCATTCATAGCTATTTAAAATTAGTAAAATAAAGACAAAACAAATTTTATCATCACATTTGTTATGTTAGTCATATCTGAGTTCTCCATAGTCATGTGGAGAATCTATTACTGATGTACCTACTAGGTGAGCAGATGCAGGTTAGAAAAAGAGAAAGGATGAGGCTCTTACGTGTTCTTTGTAATAAGAGACTATGTGAGGTATGTGTAATAAGACAGACAAAAGATCCACATGAACAATTAATTATCAGTGCTAGCACCAGACATGTGACTCTTATCAAAGTATATGAACAGGATATGATATTTCATATTTGAATACATTATTTGAAATAGTTCCAACATCATAATACCATAGAGAATATTATTCAACTTTATGAGTTGTCCTTATTTAAGAATAAGCCCTAATTTATCATTGATATGTTGAAATTTTGAACAAGGCCAACTAAACGGCCAGTAAGGTTGATAGCATCAGTCATAGTGACAAAAGTACTGAACTGTGAGTACAGCTTTGTGTTTCATAACTGACCTTATGATGTAGGGTAAATAATTTAACTTATTAGTTTATTTACTTGCATTTAAGCAAGCCTGAACTATAACTCAAGTTTTTACAAATCAAATTTTGAGAATAAAATGTGGTTTCTGTGTGTCTACAATAAAGTGTATTATACAAAAGTGTAACATGTAAAAATTTGCTGTTATATTGGATTTCTGATGAACACCATATGAATCATGTACTTATGAAGGGTTTCTTGTACTCAAAGTACTTAACATATAATGACTGTGCTAATCATCACAGCTCCCTAAGGGTGACACTGTAATTATCACTATCTTATAAATGAAAATAGAAAGACTGAAGACAAGTTTTGATTCTCTTGCTCATAGGATAGTTTCTCAGGAACTTTGTTGCAAATTACTATAGCAAGCTACATAAAGAATTTAATAAGTAGTAAAGATAGCAGCAGAATTATTGAGAAGTACTATAACAAAAATAATCTGTATCAGCAATGGTTAACACTGTAGGCACTATGTTTCTTTTGTATTTAAAACAAGATTAATGAAAGAGAAATTAGATCCCTTGCTCCCCACTGTTACACTCTCAGATTTATTTTAAATAATTGGTTCTTGAGCAAAATAGAATTACAATGACCCTTAGATTGGAAGTATCTAATGTATCCTTTAGTTATTTTCAGAAGTATGGTGTATGGCAAAGCTTTAATAAATATTTCATGCATGGGTGTAAGTAGGAAATTATATGCTAAGGAGATGAGGTGACTGAAACTCAATCATACTCTATAAATGGTGGCTCGATAGTGAAACAGGCAAATGTGGTAGAAGGAGCTATGTGATAGTATTTGCGCCATTCCCTGGCCTGGGCATATTAAACTAGTATGTTTAGTAGAGTTTCAAGAGCTGGAGAATCATTGGTAAACAAAGAGCTAGGAAAGATGAACAAAGCTGAAGAACATGCACAATTTCTAAATGTAAAGACTTCTTTCGAGTCCTTACATCAGTGTATAATGACACTGGGCAGAAAAAATGGTATGCAATCCTATCATACATAGTAATCAGAAAAGCTAAGATGCATGTTGGGAAAGGTACTCAAACTACTTCATTACAAGACATCTAGGAAAGGAATGAGACAGTCATAATTACTATTCATCCTCTTACAAACTTTTAAGTGCATGGAAATATATGTATGATAGAAAGGGATAGACAATAAGCAAATGAAGGGATAAACGATATTGCACAATTCAAAATTCTACTGCTTTAGGATTCCTGAAACATTAAATAGCAAGTGTATAAAATATGAGAGATTTATAATCTTTTACAAATGCAATTTATCAGGTATCTAGTATGATGGTTAATAAAGAGGTTACTTTTGAAGGCTACGAATGGTGGATTTTAATATACATCTGCTCTCTTTTAGAATAAGGCTATATGGATCATTAAAACTTTAACATGGAACTAAATGCAAAATTTCACCAGATTCAGAACAATTGAGATTTCGAATTGTTTTGATGGTGGGCGGATACTAGCAAAAATGAATATGTTGTAAAAGAGAAAAGACAGGAAAATATTCAACTACCCTAGATCTGGAAATGTCCTCATTACAACTGAAAAACAGTTCTTGACAGAAAAGTTTCACTAAGGAGAGTTTCCATAAAAATAAAATATAATAATTCTTTCTACACATTGCCAAAGGTTTTTAATATATAATGGTAAGTTCTTGACCTACTTTAGGGAATCTAACTCTAATTTTTACATAGCTGATAAAACACATGCATATAGTTAATAGAAAATACAATTGGTATATTTATATAGAAACATGGTGCTAAATGATAAAAACCCTTCATACATGTTAACACATATTTGACTTGGCATAAGTAGGTGCAGATTACATTGATCAGTTGTATTTAATGGGAATATAATCTAATTAATCATCTAATTTTGCTAGATTTCATTGACACTAGAAGTAAAAATATCAATTCTGAGTGGTGCAAAAATAAGAATTGCAGAGAAATCAGTTAGATATTTGTAAAACCACCCACGTAAAGCATTGTAGATGAGAGAAGAGAATTCCCTCCAAGTGACAGAGAGCCATTTGGAATCAGTGAATCACTCATGGCTCTCCTGGGAGTCAAGATTATTTGCATGTTTAGAGACTATTGTAGAAAAAGATAGTAAATTACAATATATTACCTGTAAGTATCTGCCATTTCATTCATGGAAAGATGAACATATCTGCTCTACACACTAAATGTTCACATGTTTAAATGCACTGTAATTCTATGAATGATCTAAAAATATCCATCAATCAAGTCCAAAAAATGTGGAATTGTGAGAAATTTATCACTAATGATAACTTACATTTCATATGGTAGATTGGAGATTTGGGTAGTTTTAGTGTTGGATATATTTAGTAAGACTTTTATTAACAAATAGAATTTCTTCCCACTGGTTTTTTGTACTTAAGAAGAAAATAAACAAAAACCCAAACACAGCAACGAACTTGTTACTTAAGATTTGCCTTTATATTCCCTTTTCTGAAAACATCTTGATCAAAGCATAACCAAACAGAAATACTAACACAGAGAAATTCTGTAATGTCAAACTAAAGCTACACCACAGAAGGTAGCCTTCTTTTCCTCATTTCATAAAGACATTAATTCCTGCATCTCTGTTACTTTGCCGTATGTAACAACTCAGAAAGTTTTCCACTTCAAATAGTCATTGACAGTATTTCTTTCACAACCATGACATAGTGTTTCACTGAGCTCTGTACCTCAAGGTATATTCATGTCTTCCACTTTGCCTTACCCTAAGGACATGCTCTAGACGTTTGTACAAGTTCAGTTTTAAGCATCACACTCCTAGCTTCTATTTATCTGCCTACCTCTGGTAACTATTGAAATAAACATATACTATCATAAAGCCTTGTAATACATTATACCTACTGGGCTTCCCTTATACTTTCCTTCATATTTTCACTTCTAAGAATAAATTCAGTGTTTTGCAAAGTGTTTTGAATATGTCTCTTAGCTTGCTTTCAGTTGAAGTGCTAGGATGCTAATATAGCTACTTACAATAAACTTTTCATATATTGTTCATGCCTCTCTTATTGGGAGCTCTAGAGAAAAGCATATAAATATTCTAATTGGGATCACTTTAAATTCATGACCACTAACTTCAAGTTAACACTTAGCATAACCTTCAATCTTAATTACCATCAAATTTATCTGTGTACTGGGGAATGTTTTAAAAGCACTAAAGCTTAGAGTTATTTCATGACTCTGAATTAAGTTGCCTTGTGTAGAAACTTGACACTACAATCCCAAACTTGAGGACATTTCAATGTTTAGAAACATTTACTCATTATCTAGATGACTATTTTATTCTCTTCCTTTTCCTCCAACTTGAAAGCTTTCCTCACTTCAGTCAATACAATTGCTTCTCATTTACCTGATAACTTTGAAGCAGTCAGTAGAAAAGCCCTGATCTTATCACACCCTCCCCCCACATGCACACAGCTGCACTGATGGCCAAAACTATAGCTTACCAACTTGCATTAATTACAAATTCTGTGTGCTCTAGTTCCACTACTCAAGGGCAGAACTCCAGCAATTAGTTCTCTCACTCCTGAATTATCCAGCACTCCCTCTCTCCTACATTATTCCCAGGAGCATCCTATGCTATTATTTTCCCTTCTTAGAAACATCTTCTCTTGATTCCATTTCCCACCCACAGTCAAAGCTCCATTTCTTTGTTGCTCTTAAAAGTGAAACTAGTTCATCCGGAGGAGGATACTCTGTGTTACCTCCATTTGTTCTCAATTCTCTCTCTTGTATTAGATCTCTCTTTGCGTTTTGCATATATTGCCAATATTTTCTGAGGCCATGTCTGTCAAGGTCACTTAAAGCTACCAGATTGGTAAATCTAATTATCAAATCATGATTTTAATCTCTGATGAATCAGTAGTAGTCTACCTGACACCTTAGAGAAGCTTAACAGTGATTTCAGACTTTCTCCTAACTAGTTAATTTTTAGCATTTTCTCTAATTTGCTTTATAATTTTCCATTACCAATATAAAGATTTGGGTCATAGTTATTTTCTTAATTGTAAATTTATTTGATATTTACTACTAAATATATCCAAAATTTTTGTTTGAATAAACATCAAAAATTGTTCCCTTTTCTACTTCTTTTGGGAATGCAAGTGTAAATAAACATTTTCTGAGTGTTTATTTATCTATATTTATGTCTATATTTACACTTAACCTGATATTTCCATCCCTGTTTGTCCATATTGCTCTATATAAAAACATGCCATATCCATGTACTTTATTTTTAATAGTTGTCGGTTTTTAAACTAAAAAGTTTGAGAAAGGTGAGTAGGAAATTAAATCTTAGCTCTAGAATGAGACTGAACAATGAAGGGAAAATAGCATAAATTGAGTTTCTTACCCATTCTGATTGTTACTCTAATCATCCATTAAACTAGGAAAGCAATGCCATTCCCACATGGGCTACACTATGGTGTAAAATAGCAAATTTTAAAATGTAAGTCCTAGAGCAAAGATATTGTTGGTAGTAAGGATAATGCTTAAGGGTTATTTAATTGAAGATTTATGAAAATATATTTATAGATGTATATATTATCTAAAACTTATTATAAACTTGAATTATCTCTAAAAATCTCTCAACCAACTTATCAATGTTAACATTTATACTCTTGACATCTACATTAATAGAGAGCTAAAATAGGTCCTTAATGAATGAACAAAAAGCTAAACATTATACAATTGTGGCTTAAAAACACTCAGAGATTATCAAATTGATGTGTAGAATAAAAATTTGTGCTTGGTGAGTCCTCCCTTTTTAAATAAATGCACTTAGTATACTAGTTTCATTTTTATCAAGAATAAGGATAAATAGTCAAAAGCAAATATAGAAGCAGCGGTACAGAAGAAAGAAACAGAATGAAGTTTGGCCAACTCTAAGAAAAAAATGGGTCAATCAAGCTAATGTGTATAGAGCAAGAATATACAATACAAATCGATGTAAGAAATTTACCAAAATTAGAAATGATCAACTATTCTATAGTATGCAAAATCACAATATTAACAGAAAGGCACTTTAGATATAATTTTCAAACATGAATTTCAAAGAGTAGAATGTAAATGTTCA
This sequence comes from Rattus norvegicus, assembly GCF_021556685.1. Taxonomy (NCBI): domain Eukaryota; kingdom Metazoa; phylum Chordata; class Mammalia; order Rodentia; family Muridae; genus Rattus; species Rattus norvegicus. Next base: position 60,319,771 of record NC_141554.1, read on the forward strand.
TGTTCTTGCCATAATACATTAAGTTGACAAATTCAGAATCTACTCATTCAATAAATATTCATGAATATGGTCTAGGAATTGTCACTCGGCCATGAAACTGGAGTAGTACACTATTGCAAAATTGTCAAGGTAGTGCATACACACACATGAGAAATGGTATTATTACAATGATAGAAGTGTGTGAACTGTATTCCATAGATATACTATGGAGTGGTTTTTGGAGCAAACTCCTAAGACTTCAAGAGAGGATGGAAGATTTGAATATTACCTTTAAGAAGGAAGTTTTATCTAAGGACTAAGGTAAGTACATAACTAATTAGATAGCAATGAAGAAAAGAGAAATTTAAATTATAATGGGTAGTTATGTTTCGCTATATACAATATTTACAGGTGAGTGAGAAAAGCAGTTAATGAAGTTATAAAGCTGTGATGGTTATGGTTAAACAGAACTATGATGGTACATAAAAAGATATTTCTGTTCTGTTTGAGTTTATATAGTTAAAAGATATGCTTTGTATTCTGTTTTTTTCACTTACATTTATTCCTTGAATTTAGAGAGATAACAAATCTCTCCATATATCATGTATCTCCTCTGCAAATGTATGCTTTTATAAAAATAAGAATAAGAATATGACATATAGTAATGTTTTGCCATGTATTTATTTCCATGTTAAATCATGCAGATTTATTTCATTAGGCAATGTATAAGTCTGAACTCTAAAAAGAAAATGACTATTTTAACGAGAGATCATAGAAAATATGAGTAATACACTGGGTAAAATAACAATGAAAGCTGTTACTAGATTATTTTATCAGTTTGGATAAAAATAAGCATGGTACTACACCGAGTTGCGGTCACTACCCATAGAAAGGAGAAAGGGAATCCATACATGCTGATAGAATTGTGCCAAATTAACATGTGGTAAGAGTTCATTATGCTAACTGTGATCTGTGAAGTAAAAATGAAACTTAAATGATACAAAATGCTACATGTTAATTATATCAGGCACATAAATTTGAAAGTTCTTCATTTTCTGCCAAGTCCTATGTTAGTATTGTTATGTCCTATTTCCAGAACAGAAAGATTCAGGTAACTCTTCCACTGAATCATATGTTAAAACTTTTAATTCTCAGTACTTCCCAAACACACACAAACACACACACACACACACACACACACACACACACACAAACACACACACACACACAGACTTACGTGTTATTGATCATTCTGCCAAATTCCAGGTTATATATTTCTTCTAAGCTTAAATGATTAATGAATTCTTACACAACTAATGAGGTCAATAAAGGAGCAATCTAACATTGCTCAACAATTTGGTACTCTACCCATGTAGTAGTGAGGAAACACAGCCATTCATTGATTATTGCTAATGATATCATGGTACCTGAACACCTGCAGTCCTTGTCTTGCTCTTGTAGTTCATTGGGATGTATAGATTACCTGCTAGAGATTACAAAGGAGGACCTTGAATGGCAGTGGCATTTATACTTCTTTTGACTCCAAGCACATGCTTCATCAAGTATTCTAAGCTTGTTTTAAAACAAAATAATCATTTTGTTTTAACCAATACTTTAGAACTATGTACAAGAATACATTCAACTTTTCCAATTTTGTGATTTTTTAAATGAAAACTATATGGATAAACCAGTGATAAAATGGGTCACAGAAAAAAATTTTCTCTTCTGATAATTATTAAATTGTATATAAAATATAAATTGGAAGTTATGGGAATAGTTGTTTTTAAAAACTCAACCCACCATTAGAGCCACAAAAATAAGTAATTTCAGGGTCATTTGGGAAATCTTCAAAAAAAACAAAGCTTAAATATACTTATAATTCAATATTTCCTTTTAATTTTCATCCCACTGGACATGTAAAGGAGAGAATATATATCGCATATAAATATTCTGCAGGCATTTTTTTTAGACTTGTGCTACATGGTTGCAAACAAATGAGATAATTTCTGAAGGAAGTGGAAAATGCCATATAGAAAATGTGGAAAAATAAGTAGTTTTTTTTTAATTTCATTTTATTATTTTTATTAGATAAATTTCTTTACTTATATTTCAAATGTTATTCCCTTTCCCGGTTTCCTGTCCATCAGGTCCCCCATCCCCTCACCCTACAACATATGGGTGTTCCCCCTATCCATCCCCCTTGCCGCCCCCTACATTCTCCTGCACTGGGGGTCCAACCTTGGCAGAACCAAGGGCTCCCCCTTCCACTGGTGCCCCAACAAGGTTATTCTCTGCTACATATGCAGTTGGAGCCCTGGGTTAGTCAAATCAGATACACTCAAACTAATAGAAGAAAAAGTGCAGAAGAGTCTTGAACACATGGGCACTGGAGAAAATTTCCTGAACAAAACACCAATGGCTTATGGTCTAAGATCAAGAATCGACAAATGGGACCTCATGAAAATGCAAAGCTTCTGTAAGGCAAAGGACACTGTAGTTAGGACAAAATGGGAACAAACAGATTGGGAAAAGATCTTTATCAACCCTCCAACTGATAGAGGGCTTATATCCAAAATATACAAAGAACTCAAGAAGTTAGAGAGCCAAATAACCGTATTAAAATGGGGTACAGAGCTAAACAAAACATTCTCAGCTGAGGAATAATGAATGGCCGAGAAGCACCTAAAGAAATGTTCAACATCCTTAGTCATCAGGGAAATGCAAATCAAAACAACCCTGAGATTTCACCTCACACTAGTGAGAATGGCTAATATCAAAAACTCAGGTGACAGCAGATGCTGGCAAGGATATGGAGAAAGAGGAACCCTCCCCCATTTTTGGTGGGATTGCAGACTGGTACAGCCATTCTGGAAATCAGTCTGGAGGTTCCTAGGAAAATTGGACATTGAACTGCCTGAGGATCCAGCTATACCTCTCTTGGGCATATACCCAAAAGATGTTCCAACATAAAACAAAGATACAAGCTCCACTATGTTCATAGCCGCCTTATTTATAATAGCCAGAAGGTGGAAAGAACCCAGATGCCCTTCAACAGAGGAATGGGTTCAAAAATAAGCATTTTTTTATTATTTTCTTTTTAATTTTTAATTTTTTTTTTCGGACCTGGGGACCGAACCCAGGGCCTTGCGCTTGCTAGGCCAGCTCTCTACCACTGAGCTAAATCCCCAAGCCCAGTAGTTTTAAGTGTTAGATTTTTTTTTCTTTTTAGAAACGTTTAAGGACTTGCAACTCACTGCTGATTCTGTACTTGTTTCTTTTTCATAAGCTTACTATCAAGTAAATAGTATTTACAGTATTGTAATATTCAAATTTCCTTTGGGCAATGATATACTGTGATGTTACAAATGAAGCAAAAATAATGAAAAGATACGATGCAAAACTGGAACTTTTCATCTATAGTATAATTGTCATTGTAGTTGATAATATATAATCTTAAATATTTGTTGAATGGATGGATGTTTATTTAATAAGTTTACTAGTTTTTCTAGTTATATCCAGTTAGTTCATTTCTATGTTCTCTTAAGGGAATAAGTTTTACTTATACAATTTACATTTAAAGTTTCATGTAGTAAATAGCAACAAATATTTTAAGACATGCATTGAAATAAAGTTTAAAATCTCAATCTAAATTCCTATGTTTATATTGCTATAATATAAATATATTCTCAAATAATTAAAATATAAATTCTTCATTTCTGTGAAATAGCACTCAGGAGGAAAATAGATGATGTTCCAACTGTAAGAATCCAATAGTTACATGTACCACATATTTAAAAAGCCTAGTCAAGATTATAAACCTAAAAAACATTAAGAATTATCATGTATGAATAGCTAGGATTAAGAAATCAGTACATAGCTATTGAAGTATATTTTAAATTTTCTCAACACTAGCCCCAAATACATATAATAAACAAAAATGTTTCCGTATATGAGCAAGCTGCTGTCTAACAATGTCTTGAAATTCAGTATTTCCATGAATGACTCAATTTACATTTCCAATTGTCTTCAGAAATCCACTGAGTCAATCTGAATGGCACAATTATACGGTTTAATAACATTTTCAAAATACCAGTCGTAAACTCAAACATACATTTTACTCTGCAGAATTGTTTGGTAATCAATATATTCTACATATATTTAAATGAATAAATATGTTAATTCTAAAATACAGCAGCTTTACCCTCAGCAATATCTGACTTAAATAACCTTGGAAACAATGTATTTCACTCCACACTGTAACATGCCATCTCAATTCTTTTCTTTTTTCCCATGGAGCTGAGGACCAAACCCAGGGCCTTGTGCTCACTAGGCAAGCGCTCTACCACTGAGCTAAATCCCCAGCCCGCCATCTCAATTCCTTAGCTGAATATGTGCTATGTGTTCCTGATACAATAAAGTATGAGGTATGCATGGCTGGTAAGATAAACAGACTGCTTTCATTATTGAAATGTATTACCCATTGTATGGTATTGCTATAAATATGTTTCTGTTATTCTCTAAGACAATCGTATCAAAATACTAACATGCATTTCTTCCACAGTTACAGATTTGGTGTGCCTATCCAGACATCATTTCTGCATATGTGTACAGGCCTATACCTGGACATATATAAATAGACATGCACAAATAAATTTGAAACAGTTGTAGTACCTTGAATGAAGTAGTTAAGTATGGTACAACCGAACTTCCATAGAATTAGAACTATGCATATAGGGACACCTGAAGTACCTAGCTAAATTTCTACATTATCTTCAGCCTGATGTCACCTTGTATGTATATGATTGCTAAATTAACAATGAACAGTATTTCATTAGCTACTTTATTCTTCTACACAGTAATATTTAACTATTGACTTATAGCATTAATGGCTCTTGACATAATACTGTCTATATGTGAAATTTGTGCCCAAGATAATCAAAATTTCATTTGAAATAAATTTGAAAACTAGAAATTCCCTTTGTGTGTGTGTGTGTGTTTGTGTGTGTGTGTGTGTGTTTATGAAGCAGATGTCATGCCATATGTCTCCAACCCCTCAGCAAATTCTAAGAGATGAAGGCAAGAAGCCACTTACAGTAACTCAGGGCAGACATACCACAGTTATCGAATGTACATGATCTCTCCCTAAGGCTCAACATTTCTGTATGATTCTTCAATATCAGCTTGCTTGTATAAATATTAAAATGTAGTAAATATGTTTTGATTTCTCTTAGGAATTTTTGAAATTTATTGTTAGAAATGAATCATTATGACTTTATTTCTCTTAGGAATTTATTTTTAAGTGAAATATTTTAATACTTTAGAACATAGTAAGTAACTCATTAAGATGAAGCTGTACACTATTGCATGGAAATATTTTCAGTTCCAAATGCTTAATGAAATAAGCAGTTCTAGTCATTAGGTGGTAGACTTGAATAGGGAATTCAGGGAACGTTTAATCTAGGTGTTTAGTCATGGAAGGAAGGAGATAAATCTCAAAGTAATAAACCTAGGGAATAAGATAATACAACATAGAACTATGAGGATGGTATTTTAATGATAAGAGAAATATTAGTTACTAAAGATAGAAAAGGATTTAATGGCTTATATTTCTTATTGGCCATGAGGATTAAGAAAGAAAGCTGTGGTGTGGAACTTGTACGTTGATATAAGTGTAAAAAGCAAATAAGGGCAGACATAAGTCTGAATTCTTAATTTGAAAATGAACGTCTCTGAGGCTGATAAAAGGGGGAAAAAGCCTAAGAAGATGTTTCGGGACATTCCTAATTCACTCTAAAGAAACTTAAATGGTGACTTAAATAAGGTATTACTAGACCATGTCTAGTAGAATGAATGCACCAAGTGACATGTATCAACCAGACCTTGTTTTAGTAAAGAAACTTAAGACATTTTGCACTGTCATAAAGCCATTTAAGTGTCCACAGAACTATGCAAAAACCATTTTTTGTGATCACTTAATCATAAGGGTTACTAATCTCAGGAGAAAAATCTGGCATTAGGTTCTCTAATCTCAACTATAAATTTTCTAGTACAGTTTGATGTGGTTTTATGTGTTAAGTGAGTTGCACTGGACACAGACAGAAATAAACTTATTGCCCCTTTGGAATTAAAAAGCAAAAACAAACAGATTGATTTCATACATGGAGACTGTAATAGAGTGCAAGAGAGTCTGAGAATTATAGGAGAGACAAAGGGCTGAAGAACTTCAGATTAATGGGAACTAAATTAGTGTTAGTTCAAGAGTACTACAACACATGAAAGCTAGATGTAACAAATGAATTACATTTTAAAAATTGCTAGATAAAAAATTCATGCTCTTATTTTTCATTTTATTGAAACAATATGTGTAACATTCTTAATGCTAAAAAATATGAATTTTGCGTTAACAGATAATTTGACCATCATGTATTGTATTTTTAATCAAAATCCTGTACATTGTTTGCAAATGTATACACTTACTATATAAAAAAATAAAATTAATTTAATGAATGCAATATAAAAGTTTTCTTACACATTCAACCAATGAACTTATATCAGGATAATCAGGACTGCATAAGTGATACAAAGCAGAATGATGTATACCCAAGAGACTTCAAATAAAACTGACGTACGGATTCAAAAACCTCCTCCAAGTCCAAGAAAGAAAGGATGGTAGAGTTGGCATAACAATCCATCCTACTTTGAAAGATATGTAAGGATTCATCAGGGTGACAATGAGCATGCACATACATTTTATTTTTAGCAAGAAAAGGTCATCTGCTTTCTACCATCAATTTCACACATTTCAGCCTTCTTAGTTGCAAACTATCTGAACTTCTCTATACGATCTTAGAATTCTGTCTGTTCCTTGAAAGAAAAGCAGTAAAGAAGTAGAACAAGAGTAATGACTACAGTTCATAAGTAACAAATCAGGTTTTCTAAAGCATAATCACCCCTTTTTCTAGAAAAGCAGAAAAAAAAATAAAATGGCAATTATAACTACTGGAAAGTGTCATTAGAAGCCTAATCATAAAATAAATGCTTTTGCTCTGAATTGGTACCAATATGGATATGGGTTTGAAGACAAAAAGCAAGCTCTTATTATATATATTAATATTTGTTTAATACATGGACCATGTGCTTCCCTACCACATAATTAATTCCAAAGAATTACAGTTTTGCTGGTTTATCTTGAACACATGCCTTATATGCTTCTTTAACTATGAGAGACACAAAGTAAATATTCATTAATTCAGTAAATAAACTGTTAGGAGAGAGGTTACTTTTGTTTTATTCATCATGATAAAAACTATTTCCGACAGTCATCTTTGAAAATAGATTTACTAAATAAATTCATGACTAATGAAAAATTAAATCATACAAGGGCACAACTACTAAGAGCGCATAGACATAGATTGCTTCATCATTTTTTACTACCTTAGTACTCACTTCACTGATAAGCAGATATTGCTACCTGAGCCCAATTGAGAATTACACTGAAATCAATGCCAATCCTATAGGTAGAGACTGAAAGGATTGAAAATAAAATCAAGGGCAACTCTCTGTGGTATTATGCCAGTTCAATGCCAGTTTTGAAGTTTTGAAGTTATCATTAGAGACTTCAAAACAATTCCTAAGGGTAGTTTTCCTTACTATATAGAAGACAGAATTGAAATACGAAAGTATGCTTTGTTCAGTTAAGCAAATTCCCTAATGCCGAGTTTTTTTTCAGAGCTTTAGACACTGAATTATGAAAGAAAGAGATTCATTCTCCTTGTGCAAACTGAAGATGTTATGCAATAAATGGTCAAAGTATAATTTGCCTGAGATTCTACACCTTATAATGCAAGTGTTGACTTCATAGTTAATAAGCATAACAATAATTTACTCATGTAGATGAATATTATATTGCTATTGCAGGTCAAAATTCATTATATGTGTTTAAAAAAAGAGAATATTAAAGTTTTTTCTCTACTTAACTTCTGGGAAATGAGGGATAAATAAGTACAGATGGAAAATAGATTTGTGTGTTACCTTTTCTACATCTGTAATTAACTTTACATTTGCAGCCTATGTGAAATGTGTTCACTTGAGCTATAAGGGAATGGAGATCTTTGAAAAAGTGTTTCTAGTTCTATGCAAATGATCAGATTATGGAACCAAGAAGAAGATAAAATTTCTTGTGCTGGACACCAACCAAAGTGTACATTCCAGGAATAGTAAAAGCGAAAACGAAATGTATATATATATACATATGTATCATATATATATATATGAGAGAGAGAGAAACATAGTGATGTTCATAGAGAGAAAATGAGACAATGACACACTTTTTTATCATAAATATCATTGTTACCATAATTTAGAGAAAAATGACAGATTTGTGGAATTTTATCTGATTTATTTTGTTATATTAATACATTGTGAAAAATATCTGCATTCAGTAAAAAAACAAGTTGAGGTGTTGACAGTGATGCAATATTAATAAATTTCAAAAGTTTAAAAATACTTTTAAAAGCAAAGAAAATGCTTTGTGGGATGTAAAATATATAGCAATAAAATACTTTGGAAATCTTTAGGAATAAAATAAATATACCATTTGTTTAATGAATCTGGCTAAGGAACTTATGTCATAACAATTTCAACAGATGTACAAAGGTATATTGAAAACAAGAAAGTGGGGGGAGTAGCTTATGTTTGAAATCCTAGCACTTCAGAAGCTAAGCAGGAATACTGCTGTGAGTTGAGGGAAGTATGGCCTACAGAGTAAGACTTTATTCTAAAATCAAAAATTAAGGAGAAATGCAATGCAATGGAGCACACTTCATAGACAATGTATTTATAACATTTCTCCATTATTACAATGAAGAAATAAATGGTTATTACGATTATCACTTAGAAAAATAACACACTTCTGGAAAAGAAAATTTATATATTCAAGATAAATGGACATGTTTTATTTGGGAAATTGTCAGAGCACTGGTCTGTTCAAACAAATAATGACAGATTTTGGCATACATGCAAAATGTAAAATCTGAAATGTTTGATTTATTTTTTTATTTGTGGAGAAAAATCATCGTGGTGGCTGAAGTAGTAGAAGTATTGTTGGATTTCTTCCTTTATACCATTCTCCACTAATGAATTCTTATACTATTTCCTTACTTTCACATACACATTTCAGAGAAAATACTTCATTTCCTAAAGTCTGAAAATCAAAATGCTTGTCTATGTGTTACTCTGTGTTAATTGAAAGAACAGTCTCACATTTTGTGTTCCACTTATTCATAAGATTAAAGGTGGTTAAAATACTGAAAAATTTTACTATTAATGATGTTATATTTAAATATACTTTCAGGAGAATGTTTCTTTGATGTATAACTAAGTCAAAATAACAAGATGTGAAAAATATGGAGTATAATTTATACAAATCTATGTATATATATTCTGTAGGCACAAATACATAAAGAAAGCTGTCTGGAAATCTACATATAAAGTATAAATTATTAAAGGAATAATCTGCATAAGAAGCAGTAAGATGAGTGAAACAGGATGAAGTATAGTTAGAATTTTGTATTTTTTGCTCCATAATTATTTTCTCAATTTTACCTTATAAAGAATATATATCCCTGCCTAAACATCGAGTTTTAGGAAAGAAAATTTAAAATTTGACTTTTAAATTCTTTGATGTATAGGAATGATTTCATTATACTTCTTCAGCACATACTTTTAAAATAATAGTTGTTAAAAAGTAATATAATGATGCAAATACATAGGAAGTTTACAATTGTCTACATAAGAAGAGTTCACATGGTTAATTTTAAATCATGCATATTTTACTACAATTAAAAATTTTGCAATATTTTATTACCTTTTGTGTGGCTCTACATAATCAGAGAGCACACAAATTATTGAAGTTGGATTTTACTGTCTGCCATGTATTCTGAGGATTTAACTCAGTTCTGTCAGAATTAGTGGCAAATGTCTTTAACTATGGAGGCATTTCACATGTCCACTTAAAATATCATAAAATGCATAACAGACAGAGATTGACAAATATAATACAGAAAAATAATTAAAACACCAAGGTCCTAAGCATCTACTACTGTGGTAGAATATTATCAGTTGAAATCAACAATATAACTTCCAAAACTATTAAAATACCAGCAAGAATATGCATAATTAAGTATCTTTATCTAGGAAAGTGGTCTCCTGACATATTTTCCTAAAGGTGAAATTGTGTGATCACAACTGCATGAAAGAAAACTCTAGGAGGTATGAGATGCTACTGCACTTATTTTTTTTAATTTCAACAAATACATGATTAATATTTAGAGGCATATATTATGAAAACAAAACATGCAAACAACTGCACAACCATAGAGGTGTTCCACAGAGGACGTCAATAGTAATTGGTTTCAGTGTTGCTCCATTCAGAAAATATTCTCACATTGTCAGGTAGTTTATATAAATTGTTATGGTGTTTGTACATAACCTACACATACACATTCAAAACATTTTCATCTTATTTAAATATTAGAATTATTGTTAAATATTGCCCTTTCATTGGCATTTCAAAAATGATTTTGAATTCCATTATAGCTAACTATGTTGATTGCTGTGCATTTCTACAAACATCGGATACAACAACATGTTAATTACCAGAGTTGAAAATATTTATATCTCATTTAGAAGAAAGATAGTAAACAATTTTTATTTACATTTAATTATAAATCACAGATTTTTGCAACAACTTTTATATCTGTCCTCATATTCTTAGAAAATTTTAATGGCCTCTTCTTTGACATGGTACCTTGTCTTTATTTCTAAAATACAAATTATAGCTATCCAATAGTATTTGCAATTGTATCTCTAGAACATTTTAAGAAAGCTTATGAATTAAAAATTCACATACATTCATGTTTCTAATCATACAAATAAAAAATGAAAAGATATCCACATATATTCACAACCTCAGGGAAAAATTTCACTGAAAGTAACCTTATACCAAAGTGGATTTTACAGAAGAAAAGAGATTGGTGTTTACAAGTGTCAGGATTTTAGAGGTATTGATGGGCCACTAGCAAAGATCAAAAAACAAAAGGATATAGCAAAAAAAGAACAAATTTAAGAGGATATTGAATAACAATAGAATTAAAAATTAGCAAAAGAATAGCTGACAAGTATTTTCACCACAAAATATGGTAAGCATGTAGATTGATGCATATGTGAATTGGATATATTTGACAATTCAAGAATGCTTACCTGAACTAGATTCTCATCTGTGCCTTTGGTTACTGTAAACCTTCTGGGTGGCACAAAAGGACATACATGGTATATACTCACTGATTAGTGGATACTATTAGCCAAAAAGTACAGACTTCCTAAGATACAATCAACAAACCCAAAAAAGTGTAACAAACAGAAAGGCCCAAGTAAAAATGTTTAAGTTCCAAGTAGAAGGGGGAAGGAAATAATCATGGGAGGCAGAAAAAGGAAGGGACCTGGGTGGGAGAGGGGAGGAGGAGAGGGGTAAATGATCAGCTATAGCAGGGGAAGGGGCATAGCAGAAGCCCAGTGTACCAAGAGAATGAATGGAGATGATCAGCATTTGAGAGTGGAAGGAGAGCAGAACATCTAGAAAGTATCAGAGACTCGGGAAATAAGAGAGTCTAAGGATTCAACAGAGGTGACTTTAGCTAAACAACCCACATTGGATAAAGGGAACTCAAGAGTCCACATCCACTAGATAAACAGGGCCTCAAGTAGAGGGACACAGTTACTAACCCACAGTCAAAATTCCTGACCCAGAACTATTCCTGTCTAAAAGAATTGCAGGGACAAAAATGGAGAAGAGACTGAAGGAAAGACAATCCAATGACCAACCCAACTTTAGATCCATCTCATGGGAGGACACCAAGGTCTGACACTATTACTGATGCTATAGAGGCCCTACCAGCAGCTAATTTGAGACAGAAGCAGATATTTAGACCCAACCACTGAATTAAAATCTCAGAACCTCTATAGTTGAATTAGTGGAAGGACTGAAGAAGCTGAAGGGGAGAGTGATCCCAATAGAAAACCAGCAGTCTCAACTTACATAGACCCCAAGGATCTCCCAGAGACTGAGATACCAACTAGGAGCTAACAATGGTTTTTCTGAGGTTCCTGGAACAAATAAAGCAGAGATCTGCCTGGTTATGCCTATGGGGTGGGGGTGGGGGTGATGCTCTTAATCCTGGAGAGACTGGAGTCCCCAGGAAAGGGGAAGGCCACGGTAATAGAGCATTCACTTGGGAGAAAGAATGGGATGAAGAGCTGTGGGAGGGGTACTGAAGGTGTATAATATGAAGACCTGACTGTAAATAAGTAAAATAATAAAAATAGGAATTAAAAAATAGAAAGCTTGCCTGTGTTAAAAGACCACATTGTGAATGATAACTACATATAACCTTTAATGGTTTAGACTAAAATTTATGCTCTATTAAATGTATCAGAGATAGACTCAATATAAGGTATATAATAAGAAACTGTTCCCAGCATGTCTGCTACCCTGAGGACACCACAGCCTGAAGACATCCCAGGAGTTCTGCTGCACACATGGTAACTGCTAAGGGACCTTTCCAATGGTCCACAGCTGCTGGGATCACAGTAGAGTCAGGACTCATCACCACCCAAAATCCTGTCCCATGAATTCCACTCCCCTTCCAGCCACTACCTTCTGTAAAGGTAGATTATCAGCTAGTCTGCTCCCCTGAAGACACCACAGCCTGAATGCATCCCAAGAATTCATCTGCATGCAAAGTAAATGACACCACTGCCTGAAGGCATCTCAGGAATTCCTCTGCACACAGGGGAACTTGGAACCTGACAAAACAGTCTGAAGGCTTCCCAGGAGCTCCACTGCAAGTGGGGCAACTGATCCTACTGTCTGAAAAGTCCTGTAGCGTTCTGCTGCACACAGGGCAACAGACCCCACAACCTAAAAGCCTATCTGGAGAACAGCTACACACAGGAACCCAAGAGTCTGAAGGCCTTGCAGGAGATCTGCTGTATCCAGGAAAACAGATAAGCACCTTCTCTGCCATTTGAAGACCCCACAGTAGGAAGGCATCCCAGAGGGCCTATTAGAAGAGCCACCGCAAACAGCATACATACTCCCTCTGAAGACCCTGGAGTCTGAAGCCCCCACAGGATGTCTGCTACAGCCAGGTCCACCAGTCTACCAGGACACATGAAGTAACCCAGGGACAAATGAGGCAGACTCCACACAGAGACACTCAGACCTGCAAACACTAGAGATAACCAGATCACAAGATGAAGCACAAGACCATATGTTACAGAAGCCAATGTGTTTTGGTATCATCAGAAACAAGTTCTCCCACCACAGCAAGCCCTGGACACAACAACACACAGGAAAACCAGGAAGCTGACCTAAAGTCCTACCTCATGAAGAAAATATAGTCCTTTAAGGTGGATATAAATTACTCACTGAAAGAAATACAGGAAAACAATAGTAAATAGGTAGAATCCCTTAAAGAGGAAACAAATACATCCCTTAAATAAATACAGGGAAAAACAATCACACAGGTGAAGGAAGTGCATAAAGTAGTCCAAAACCTAAAAGTGGAAGTAGAAGCAATAAAGAATCCACTAATGGAGAAATCCCTGGAAATGGAAAAACCTAGGAAAGAGGACAATAATTACAGATGTAAACATTGCTAACAGAATACAATAGAAAGAAGAGAGAATCTCAGCTGTAGAAGATACTTTAGAAGAGATTGACACAACTATCAAAAACTTCAAAGCTTAAAAAACTACTAACCCAAAACATCCAGGAAATCTGGGACAGAGTGAAAAGAGAAAAACATCTAAGAATAATAGAAATAGAAGAAAGTAAGGTTCCCAACTCAAGGGGCTTGAAAATGTCTTCAACAAAATCATAGAAGAAAACTTCCCAAACCTAAAGAAAGAGAAGTCCGTAAATGTACAAGAAACTTATAGAACACCAAATAAATTGAACCAGAAAAGAAAGTTCTCTTGTCATAAAATAATCAAAACACCAAATTCACAGAACAAAGAAAGAATATTAAAAGCATTAAGGGAAAACGGTCAAGTTACATATAAAGGCAGAACTATCAGAATTACACCAGACTTTTCAATAGAGACACTAAAAGCCAGAAGAGCCTAGACAGAGGTGGTGCAGGCTCTGAAAGAACACAAATGCCAGCTGAGGCTACTATACCCAGCAAAACTTTCAACCAACACACATGGAGAAACCAACATATTCCAGAACAAAACCATATGCAAACAGTATCAATCTAACAATCAGACCCTACAGAGGATTATAGAAGGAAAACTCCAACACAAGAAGGATACCAACATCACAAAAAAACAAGATATTAATCAGCTCACAACAAAGTGAAAAAGGAGAGAATCACATGCAAATAATGCCACTTACAAAAACAAACATAACAGGAACTAACAGACATCTGTCTTTAGTATCTCTCAATATTAATGGACTCAACTCACCTATAAAAAGACATAGACTAACAGACTGGATACACAAATAGAATCCAGAATTTTGCTGTATACAAGAAACATACCTCAATAACAAAGAAAGAAATATTACCTCAGAGTAGAAGGATGGAAAAAGTCTCCCAAGCAAATGGTCCCAAGAGACAAGCAGGAGTTGTCATCCTAATATCCAACAAAATAGACATCCAACCAAAAATTATCAAGCAAGATGAGAAAGACACTTCATACTGATCAAATGAAAAATCCAGCAAGAGATCTCAGTTCTGAACATAGATGCCCTAAATGCAAGGACACCCACATTCATAAAAGTAACTTTACTAAAACTCAAAACACACATTGAACCTCACACAATAATAGTGGGAGTCTTCAACACCCCACTCTCTCTAATGGACAGGTCATTGAAACAGAAACCAAAAAGAGGCACAGTGAAACTTATAGAGATTATGAACCAAGGAGATTTAATAGATAGCTACAGAACATTTCACCCTAAAACAAAAGAATACATCTTCTTAGTACCCCATGGTACCTTCTCCATAATTGACCATATAATCTGGGCACAAGTCAAGCTTCATCTGATAAAGGAAGATTGAACTAATCCCATGCATCCTATGAGTTCACATGACCTGAGGCTGGTCTTCAAAAACAACAAAGCAAGAGAAAACCCACATACCCATGGAACTGAACAACTCTCTACTCATTGATAACTTGGTCAAGGAAGAAATAAAGAATGACTTCGTGGAATTCAATGAAAATGATGGCACAGCATACCAAAACTTATGGGAAACCATGAAAGCAATGCTAAGACAAAAATTCACAGCACTAAGTGTCCTCCTAAAGAAATTGGAACGATCCTATAATAGCGACTCAACAGCATTCCAGGGAGCTCTAAAACAAAAAGAAGCAAATGTACCCAAGAGGAGTAAACAGCAGGAAATAGTAAAATTCATGGCAGAAATCAACCAAATAGAAACAAACAGAAAGATACAAAGAATTAACAAGACGAAAACCTGTTCTTTAGAAGCATCAATAAGATAGATAAGCCCCTTGCCAAACTAGGTAAAGGGCCCAGAGACAGTATCCAAATTAACAAAATCAGAAATGAAAGGGGAGACATAACAACAGAAACTAAAGAAATTCAAAAGACCATCAGATCCTACTACAAAAGTCTATTCTCAACAAAACTGGAAAATCTAGATGAAATGGATGATTTTTCTAGACAGATATCACACATCTAAGTTAAATTAAGAGCAGGTAAACTATCTAAAAGTTCCATATCTCCTAAGGAAATAGAAGAAGTCATCAAAAAACCTCCCAACAAAAAAAAGCTCATGGCCAGATGGCTTTAGTGCAGAATTTTTACAGACCTTCAAAGAAGTCCTAATACCAATATTCCTCAAGCTATTCCTTAAAATACTAACAGAAATATAACTACCTAATTCATTCTATGAAACCACAATTCCACTGATACTTCAATCATACAAGGACCTAAGAAAAAACGAGAATTTCAGACCAATTTTGCTTATGAATTTTGATGCAAAAAGACTCAATAAAATTCTTAAATATCAAAAAAAGAAAAAAATCTTAAGTACCAAAGCCAAGTACATATCAAAATGATCATTCTTCATGGTCAACTAAGATTTATCCCAGGAAAGTAACGTTGGTTCAATATACTGAAATCCATTAATGTAATCCATTATATATCAAATTACATGACAATTTCCTTAAATGCTGAAAAAGCATTTGCCAAAATACAAGACCACTTTTTTAAAGTATTGGAGAGATCAGGAATTAAAGTTCCATCCTTAAACATAATAAAAGCAATTTGTAGCATACCAACAAACAGTATCAAATTAAATGGAGAGACAATTGAAGCAATCCCACTAAAATCAGGGACAAGACATGGATGTGCACTTTCTCCATATCTATTCAATATAGTACTCAAAGTTCTTGCTAGCACAATAAGGCAACAAAATAGATCAAGGGGATAAAAATTGGCAAAGAATAAGTAAAGGTATCACTATTTACAGATGATAGGATAGTATACAAAAGTGACCAAAAAATTCTACAAGAGAACTACTAGAGTTGAACAATTTCAGGAAAGTGGGTGGATATAACATTAACTGAAATAAATTAGTAACCTTCCTCTATCAAATAATAAACAGCCAGAGAAAGAAATTGGAGAAAGAATACCCTTTACAATAGTTACAAATAATATAAAATATCTTGGCATAACTCTAAAGAAAGAAGTAAAACATTTGTATGACAAAAATTCAAGTCTCTCAAGAAAGAAAATGAAGAATGTCTCAGAAAATGGAAACATTTCCCATGCTCATGGATTGGCAGAATTAACATAGTAAAAATGGCCATCTTACCAAAAGCAATCTACCGATTCAACACAACCCCTACCAAAATTTCAACACTATTTTTCAAATACATGGAAAGAGCATTTCTCAAATTCATCTGGAAAAGCAAAAAACTCAGAGTTGCAAAATCAATTCTTAATAATAAAAGAATTCTGGGGGAATCACCACCCTGACCTCAAGCTTTACTACAGAGCAATAGCGATAAAAACTGCATGGTATGCATACAGAGACAGACAGGTTGATAAGTGAAATAGAATTGAAGACTCAGAAATAAAACCACACATTACACACACTTGATCTTTGATGAAGAAGCCAAAACATACAATGAAAAAGAAAGTATCTTCAATAAGTGGTGCAATTCTAACTGTCTGTCTGTATGTAGAAAAATGAAGATAGACCCATATTTGTCACCCTGCATAAAGCTCAAGTTCCAGTGGATCAAGGACATCAACATAATAACATATACATTGAATATAAAAGGAGAGAAAATGGTAAAGAGCCTTGAATTCATTGGCACAGGGGGAAATTTCCTAAACAGAACTCCAATGGCTCAGGCTCTGTAATTAAAAATTGATAAATGGGACCTCATGAAACTTGAAAGTGTCTGTAAGGCAAAGAACATAGCTAGTAAGATGAATTGGTCACATAGAGATAGGGAAAAAGACCTTTACTAACCCCACTTCTGACAGAGGGGTAATACCCAAAATATATAAAGGACTCAAGAACCTAACCATCAAGAAACCAAACAACCCAATCAAAAAATGAGGTATAGAATGAAATAGAGAATCTACAAGAGAGGAACATTGAATGGCTGAGAAGATTTTAAAGAAATGTTCAAAGTTTTTAGTGATCAGGGAAATGCAAATCAAAACAACCCTGAGATTCCATCTTATAGCAATCAGTGTGGCTAAGATCCAAACCTCAGGTGACAGCACATGTTGGAGAGGATGTGGAGAAAGAGGAAAGCTCTGCCATTGCTAGTAGGATTGCAGACTTCAAAATCCACTCTGGAAATCAATCAGGAGTTTCCTCAAAAATTTGTAAATTTTACCTGAAGTCACAGCTATACCACTCTTGGGCATATACACAAAGGAGGCCTTACCATTCCACAGGGGCACATGCTCCACTATGTTTATAGCAGCCTTATTTATGATAGCTAGAAACTAGAAACAACCTACATGTTCTGCAACAGAAGAGTGGATACAGAAAATGTGGTTCATATAAACAATAAAATACTAGTCAGCTATTAAAAATGAGGGAATCATGAGTTTTGCATGCAAATGGATAGAACTAAGAAGTAACACATATTCAATGTTCATGTGACTTATACGATAGCACAACAGTATAATTAAATGAATAAATAAAAAAGGTAAAAAGAACAAAAATACGTTTTTATAGGGTATATAAGGACAGGGTTTGTATGTCATTACTCATTTTAATCTGATTAACAATGTACAATTTTTTACTTGTCATTCACAGGCATTTTACTATGAAGTGGTCTAAAGTTCTTCATATTTTTTTTTAGTTTATTTGAAGTTCCTTGTATTAATATTGTATAAAATGACCTACCTAAAGACCCAGAAACACCACTCTTGGGAATATACCAAAAAGATGCCCTACCATGCCACAGGGGCATGTATTCCACTATGTTCATAGCAGCCTTATTTGTGATAGGCAGAAGCTGGAAACAACCCAGATGTCCCAGGACAGAAGAATGGATACAGAAAATTTAGTTCACTTACACAATGGAATACTATTCAGCTATCAAGAACCAGGACATCCTGAGTTTTTCAAGCAAATGGATAGAACAAGAAAATGTCATCATGAGTGAGGTAAGTCAGATCCAAAAAGACATGCATGGTATGTCCTCACTGACAAGTGGATATTAGCAAAAATAAAAGTACAGAATACTCAAGATACAGTCCAAAGAACTCTAAAAAGTCAACAAGCTGAAGGGCTCAAGTGAGGATGCCTCAGTTCCACTTGGGAGGGAGAAAAAAAAGCAACCACAGGAACTTGAGGGCTGGGGAGGGAAAGGGGATGGAGATGGTGGGAGAGGGGAACATGATCTGATATTGGTAGGGGAAAGAACTGAAGCCCTGAGAGCCAGCAGAAAAAATGGAAACAGGTGACCTCTGCAGGAAGGAGGTTGGGAGGACCCTCTAGAATGTACCAGAGACCTGGGAAGAGAGAGCCTCTTAGGACTCAAAGTGGGGAACACTAGATTAAAGGCCCTAGAGTAGGGAGAGGAAAATTATTGAGTATACCTCCAGCAGAAAGACAGGGCATCAAGAGAGGAATGGGTTGCCATCCCATAGCCAAATCTGTGACCAATGATTCTTCCTGTCTGAAAGAAATGCAGGGATGGTAATGGAGAAGAGCCTGAGGAAAAGAAGGTCCAGCGACAGGCCCAAAGGGATCCAGCTCAAGGGGAGGCCCCAGGACCTGACACAGTTACTGAAGCTATGGAGCACTCACCAAAACGGACCTATCATGACTGCTCTACAAAAGACCCAACAAGCAGCTGAGAGAGTCAGATGCAGATATTTGTACCAAACCAATGAACAGAAGTTCTGACACCTCTGGTTGAATTAGGGAAAAGCTGGAGAAAGCTAAGTAGAAGGGCAACCCTGTAGGAGGATCAGCAGTCTCAATTAACCTGGACCTCTGAGATCTCTTAAATACTGAATGACCAACCACACAGCATACACAGCAGCTGAGATGAGACCTCCAACACATACACAGAAGAGGATTCCCGGGTCTGGGTTCAGTCAAAGATACACCTTACTCTCAAGAGACTGGAGGCCCCAGGAAGTTTAGATGTCTGGTAGTAGGGTGGGTAGGGTGGGGACATCCTGGTGGATGGAAATTGCAGGGGGAGGAGAGGAGAAGGTATGGGATGTAGAACTCTTGGGGGTGGACTGTGAGGGGAATAAAATCTTGGGTGAATAAAAAAATAAACAAAAAATAAAAGATAATAAAATTAGTTTATAGTCAACCAAAAAACTGACAATGACATGTTGAAATAAAGCAAACATGGCACACTTGCACAAATCAACAACAATCTCAGAAGTAGGAGAATTTTAGAAAACATAATTACAATAGCTTCTTTTATTCACAAGCAATAAAATAGAGTTGAGCCTTGCAGTTATAATGGAGTAGAATGGAAATTTAAGTCATGATTTCCTGATAAGCTAGTTCATTCATGACTTTAAACTTTTCTAAATTTCTAGATGTTATCATATCAAGAATTATAAAAGTATGTGTTCACATTAACTCATAATTAATTCACAAATAATTTGTCTTTCTTTGGTTATGAAAATTTTCTGGAATTAACTACTGAATGAGTGAAATTTTTAGGTAATCAATGTGTCTGAGTTAATAAATAACTACACAATACAAATTTGAGTACATTTTTATAACTTTACTAAAAGCTAATATTAATACTTCACTTGATATAATTCAATTTCTGTACGATGATTCATAATATAGATTTATATGTAGAAATAATTTAATACCATATGCTCTAAAATAATAAAATAATGATTGGCTTAATCCTTGGATGTTTGGAAACAGATTGTTAACCAGTGCTAAGCATAAAGTGAAATATATATATATACATGTATATATATATATAGAGAGAGAGAGAGAGAGAGAGAATTTTTACACTATAATAGAATATTTAAGTAAATATTGTCATATTCTCAGTACTGTGGTGGATGTTTAGGCAGTAGTATGAATACTTAAGGCTATAAATAGCTATATAGTTTATGCTAACCAGAGACACATGAAACAAAGTCTCATAAAATAATATAGTATACACACACACACACACACACACACACACACACACACACACACACACACACACACACCACACGCATGCGCGCGCGCAAACAAAGCAGCTGAAAGAGCAAGAAGCAGATACCTGCACCCAAACCACTGACAGAGGCCGGGAACCTCTGTGTTGAATTGGAATTGGGGACAGGCTGGAAGGAGCTGAGGAGGAGGGCAACCTCACAGAAAGACTAACAGTCTCAACTGACTTGGACCGCAGGAATCTCCTGGACACTGGGCCATGAACCAAGCAGCAAGCACTAGCTGATATGAGGCCTCCGACACACATACAGCAGAGCACTGCCTGGTCTGGCCTCAGTGGTAGAAGACAAACCTAGCACATCTGGCTCTTAAGAGACTTGAGGCCCCAAGGAGTGTGGAAGTCTGCTGGGGTGGAGACACCCTCTTGGAGCTGGGAGAGGAGAAATGGGATGAGGAGCAGTCAGAGGGAAGACATAGAGCAGGATAATGACTGGACTGTAAAAAAGATTTAATAATAATAATAATAATAATAATAATAATAATAATAATAATTTTAAAAGATAGCATAAGTATTTAAACGAGTTTGCTCAATCCTTCAGCATAAACATGGTGTTCATCCTCTAAAGCATACCCAGCACTCTTAGAAGGCATAAAATTATAAAACATCAATTTTTATCTTACATACTAATTTTTAAGTTATATTTGGCAAACCTTGTTTTATAACGATCTAGATAGTAATCATCCTTTACCTTTGCACATAATACGTTCTCTATACTTTCTCTTGTAGTGTGAAATGACCTACAGGAAATACATTAACCGAGGATGTGACTATGCTACAATACAAATTAATAAAAGTAGCCATCAAGACAAATTAGATCAACAGGACAAAAACATGACTACATAGGTGAGCAACACTCTACAGATAGTCAAAATATCTATCTACACATTATGAATCAAAATCCAAATGCTTATTCATGTTGAATAAAGAAAATAATAGTTTGCTGACTAGGGTGTTTTGTATTAATTTTGTTTTGGCTGATTGATTTGGTTTATTTTTTTTGTTTTGTTTTAAGATTCACAAAAGACAATTACACATTATAGCAAAAAGCCAAGGGATACCTCTTTGGAAGTCATCAAAACTTTCTAGTTATCAGAAATAGAACAATTTATATAAGTCCATGAGAGACTAATTTTGTGGTAAAATATTATCAGTCATAGCATGCTTTCTGAAATTTCATTTAAGCATGAAATGAAATTGTATTGTATAACCTTTGTGTTTCATGCTATAACACCTTTTACAGGGAGGATTTCTAATACTGAAAATGCTTTAAGTTGATTACCATACCACTGGTAGGAAATTAATCTACACTGTCATGTCTATTGTTACCCATTTGAAAGTGCCAGAGTTCAACACTACATCTCTCTGGAAATCAGAAATCTAAATGTATCTGCATGTGATTGCTGTTGCCTGCAGGATCCAGAAGACTGAATGCTCATGGCTCCATAACTACTGTTAAGGGCTGCTATGACCCATCCCAAATCGATGCTGGCATGGGAATTTAGGTACTCTGCAAGAGCAATAAGCTCTATTAATCACTGGGACATATTTCTAGCTCCCATATTTCATTTTATAATAAGCTTCAGGAAAAAAAAAACATGGATCAAATAGACCACTCAAAAATTAAATGACTAAATTCTCTGTAGAAATTTCCACCAAAATAATTGTCCAGATTGCTCAACCTTTTTAGTGCAGAAAGGCACATATTTTGGCATAAGAATTCCTTATGGTTTTGGATATACTAGAATTCAACTCACTGGATGAAATCCTTTACTCTTGTTTTATTCTCACCCTACTCTTCAGAGTTTTACTCAACACCTTTAGAAGACATTTCTTCCTTTTTCTACATGATAATCCAGCACCTTTTAATATTTATTCTCTTAAAATGTAGAGAGTCCACAGCACTACACTTTGATTTATTAAGTATTTATTGAGGCACAGCAATAGTCTATGTACAAAATTAAGCTAGTATGGCATAGGAGTTCCCATAAAGAAGTTATACTCTACTGAGTTATTTAAAGGGCTCTATGTCAATGATGTAATCATATTCTTGAGCATAAGCAAAGAGAATATGATATATATGAAAGGTTTGGTAGAGCTAACCTAATATTGTGAATAATCTTCTAAACATATATTTAAAAGAATTGTTTGTCTTTGAAGGGAAACTAATAGAAGTTATGTTAAATTGCTTCATTTCTATGCCTCCTGAAAATATGCTGATGTTGAAGGAAAGTCATATCCACTCAATATAGAGCATCTTTCTCTTCTACAGCCTGCTTGATAGCATCAGTTGAGATGCTGCTAAATGGAAGTTCTATTGAAACTTTGCTGAATATGTTTTCTTAAATTTTTACTTTGCCAAATCTGAGTAAACATCTCACAGGAAATTTGTTATAAGAATCACAAATCAAGGCTATTGAGTTGGTTCATTGGATAAAAGGGTTTGCTCTACAACCCCTGTACCCAGATTTCAGTTAGAAGAACCAAAGTTCTTTAAAACCAGATGGAGTTTCACACAGTTATAATTCAAGTGTTCTTACAGCAAAGTAGGAGGTAGGGTCAGGGAACAGCCCAGAAACTCCTGGATTAACTGATCTGTAGTGTGCAAGGTTTAGCATGAATAAGAGAAAATTCCAGGCCTCAAAAGCTTTGTGAAAGGAGAAGACAAAGTTTTGAAAGTTGTCTTATGGCCTCGACATGGGCACCATAGTATACATATACCCAAACTCACACACTTATCACTCATTAATTATAGAAGTGGAAGCAATGATAAATATTGTAAGTAAAGAAGAAAAACAAAAACATATACATACATTTTGCCTTTTAAAATGTCAAGTGTATTGAAAAATTCCAGAGGAAGTGTACACTAATGTAAATAATGGCTGAAGAAGGTGAAATAATAATATAATTGTCAGTCTAGCACATATGTAAGACTGTTCATTGGTTAATATTTCCTAAATATATATTCCTTAGTAAGATAGGATATATTTATTAGTGAGTTAAAAATTATTAAAGCTGTTTAGATACTTAGATATTAAATATTTGTTCAGTTTGTTCAAGAAGATCTTTTGAATTTGTAATGTAAAGAACAACTGAAATTAAAAGAACACAATAAAAAAAGTAAGATATATGGTGGTTCATCTATCCCTGGATAAGGAGAAAACATTTTTCTTTTATGTGTAACTAAATTATTTGTTCATGCAATAAGGTGTTCATAAAAATTTTCAGATTCCTTAATTAACCTTGTCATTATAAATCTTATTTTCTAATATTGACCCATATAAAAGATTAGGTATTCAAAACAGTACAAATGGCTGAGAAAACGCTAAAAAGAGAATCCAACATAATCAGAAAGGATTGGAAGAGAGTTACCATTCCTTTAAGAATCCCCATGTCTCCCAAGGAAATCAAAATATAATCAAAGGTTTATTTTTTTTTCCTAAAAGATTTATAACGCATGTGAGCCAACTCTACTATGTTTACATACAATGGCATTTTGAACTTGTAAAAATTACCTCTGATATTGCTGGGTACCAAGTTTTATTTCTCAAGATCATATTCCAAACTATTCATATGAAATGGGATACTTGTGAAGAGGAAAGCAAAAGACAGCAATCATGATTATGCTTTTATTGATAAATCATTTTTATTTACACTGGTTACAAATCAATTATATTGAATTTCAAGGTTTTTGGCTAAATGTTACTCCATATTTTTTCTCAAATATATGTTTTCTTTGCTGTTATTACTAAACCTCACAATAATTTACTGTTTCTCATTTTCCGTTTATGAAAACAGAAACTTGAGAGCCACATAAAATGAACATTCCAACCTGTTTCATACTTTCAGCACAACTAAAAGAAAGGTAATATGAAAAAAAAAAAGAAAGGTAATATGAGGTACTTAAACAAATGCAATTTTCTTCATGTTCAGTGAGCATATATATCTTTTCTTGTTTTTTCTGTATTCATATATTAACAGTAAAAGTTATTCTATTTGCCAAGTGTGTTGTCTGTATGTTGTGCCACTGTAACTGATTTGAGTTTGGAAGACAAAAGATAAGATGCAACCAAAGTGTACAGTTAAACCTCAGATCATTTAGTAGATGTCTTTCTACTGCGGCATTGTTACATAACCCCGTGATAGAATTCAAGGACTATCATTCTCTAAATTATGATGCCTTTAAACATACTAAGGCTGTTTGAAGACAAGATGCAAATATGTGGTGCTGATATTACTAAGGGATCAAGAAGACTCTTGCTAATTAATTTTAAAATAGTATTTTTTTATTTCAGTTACACTAAAATATAGAAGGGTCAGGCATATTTGAATCTGTGCAGAATAGTAAATATTCTTTATAGCCTCAGAAATTTTTGTGAGTGTGCTAGCCATAATATTGATAAAAAACCATGTGCTAACTGAGGGTGATGGCACGCACTAAATAATAGCACTTTTGAGAGGCAGGGGCATACAGATTTCCTTGAGTTCAAGGCCAGGCTGGTCTACACATGAAGTTGCAGGTCAGCTAGAACTACAAAGTGAGACTCTGACTTCAAGGAAAAGAAAAGTAAATGAAAAATAAATCCATGCAAAAGCATATTTAATAGCGCGTCTGTGCAGTAAACTGGACAAGGACACGGCAATGTCGCTCGGGAAATAAGACAATTGGTTTGTTGCATAAGGTCCCGATTTCAGGAGTAAAAGAGCTTTATATCATTTCTGGGGAGGTAGTAGCTTTGAAATTCCATGAATGCTGTATCTCCTAAAATTGGAATGTAACATGAAACAATTTTAAGAAATATTGACTTTTATGAACTGAGACTCTTATGGAAATTTGGCCAGTATAGACAATCTAGTTGTATTCTAGACGTAAAATATCATTATTTTTGAATATAGACAAGTACATTTTCATTGCAGAAGAATATATAATTATGTCTTGCAGCCACGCTGTATTTCTTACTGTATTGCTTTGAGTGATTCTAATGCTACATATGTGGTCTTAAAAGTCTAAATACTCAGCAAAGACAAACATGCAGGCTTAGATTGCATTTAGACATATAACCTAGTATACAAGAGCTTAGAGGTGAGTTAACATCGAATTATTTAGACTTAGAATATTTTATGTTTTCAAATCATTGTATTTAACTTTTAAGCAAATTGATGTCCAAAAGGCATCGATTCCTGCAGCGAACCGTTTATGGGGAGAAGTTTGAAGTAAAGCAACCTACGGCACATGGGCCCTTTCCCAATGGAGGATAAGAATACTATGGGAGAAAAAGCTATTAACTTTAGAATTTCTCATCATTTTGGCGGTTTTAAAATAATTGTAAAATCTACCAAATTGCCAAATTAAAAAATAAAAAAAATAAAGTAACAAAATAAAAATAAGTTTATACAAAAATTTAAACTTGCATAGAAAAACAATTTAGAACATATATATAAATGTTCTTTTTCCCCTTTAATTCCTACCTGCTGGCAATAAAATGAGCTGAATTACAAAACAAAAAGAATGTAAAAACACTTATACACTCATTGGTAAAAATTAGAAACATTTAGAAGCTAAATAGTTCTTCCTCAAGGGATCCATAAAGACATTTTCTTTCTCTATACTACTTTATATTTGGGTTAATTGTTTCTTTATTGCCAACATTTAAGATTAACCAGAACTAAAGCAGAGTATTACTTCTCCAAAGCAGCAATCAAAACAGAAATTGCAGTTTTGCTTTCACTGAATCAGCAAGGATCAAGGCAAACTTTAAATTCAATTTTCATTATTAAATTAGAAGTAAATAATGGCACTCTTTAAAAGATGAAGGATTCTTTAGAAATGAGATGATAAAGATCACTATATTAAATTTTGCAAGTGATATTGAAATATATCTCATTGAGGGAAGATTAAATAATGATCTACAATATTTATTAGAATATTTCCTTAAGTTAATTAATGTGCACAAAGTATGTATATGGAACTATATATGGAACTAAAGGTCTATCTATAAGAAAAAAGTAATTTACAAAAATTTAAATATGATTAGGCAGGCTCAATTTAGTATAAATGAACATAGTCGTATATGCAAACTCAAGATTATTTAAATGCAGCACAGATAAACCTATTGGAAAAATAATTTTATGTGGCTATTATTTTTGATAGGTAATAAAAATTAGATACTAAATAATAATTCAATTACATTTTAATTATTTTAAATTAATTGTATAATACTTTTCCAAATAAAATTTCTATGTTAGATTTAATAAGATATACATCATTAGCTAACTAATTATAACTAACTTCAAACAGGGTAGTTAAATACTAATTAATGACAGCTAATAAAATATTGCTATAGTTGTACTTTCTACTTACTAATTTTAATAATGGAATTTGTAGAAAACGTTTCCATTAATTTAACAGTGAACAATTTATACACAGTGTGAATTATATTCATAATATGTTAAAGTAAATTATTTTGTTTATAATGAGAAGTACTTAAACTCTAAATATCTTTTTATATAGCACTTTCAGGAAGATGAATTGAAAATATGCCCATAGCATTTATTTTAGTGTTCAAAGTGTTAAGTTTTCAAACTGCCTTACAATATGAGATAGCAGAAGAAGGATAAATTGTGAAGTACCCCACAGTATGATTTTATTGATAACCACCATGAATGAAAATAAATTCATGGTGAAAAGTTTTATTTGGCTTACAGATATCAGGTCATTGTCCACTGAAAAGAAAGAAAGGCAGAAACTCGAAGTAGGAATTTGGTGGCAAGAACTAAAGAAGAGACCATAGAGATATGCTATTTACTGGCTTGTTCTTCATAATTAACTACTACTATGTTATACAACCCAGGACCACAGGCCCAGGGATGACACTCCCCAAGTCACTTTAGTCCCACAGCACCAACTATTAATCAAGAAAGTGCCCTAAAATTGCAGACTGGTACAACCATTCTGGAAATCAGTCTGGAGGTTCCTCAGAAAATTGGACATTGAACTGCCTGAGGATCCAGCAATACCTCTCTTGGGCATACACCCAAAAGATGCCCCAACATATAAAAAAGACATGTGCTCCACTATGTTCATAGCAGCCTTATTTATAATAGCCAGAAGCTGGAAAGAACCCAGATGCCCTTCAACAGAGGAATGGATACAAAAAATGTGGTACATCTACACAATGGAATATTAATCAGCTATCAAAAACAATGACTTTATGAAATTCATAGGCAAATGGAGGGAACTGGAAAACATCATCCTGAGTGAGGTAACCCAATCACAGAAAAACACACATGGTATGCACTCATTGATAAGTGGCTATTAGCCCAAATGCTTGAATTGCCCTAGATGCCTAGAACAAATGAAACTCAAGACAGTTGATCAAAATGTGAATGCTTCACTCCTTCTTTAAAAGGGGAACAAGAATACCCTTGGCAGGGAAGAGAGAGGCAAAGATTAAAACAGACACAGAAGGATCACCCATTCAGAGCCTGCCCCACATGTGGCCCATACATATACAGCCACCCAATTAGACAAGATGGATGAAGCAAAGAAGTGCAGACCGACAGGAGCCGGATGTAGATCTCTCCTGAGAGACACAGCCAAAATATAGCAAATACAGAGGCGAATGCCAGCAGCAAACCACTGAACTGAGAACAGGACCCCCGTTGAAGGAATCAGAGAAAGAAGTGGAAGAGCTTGAAGGGGCTCGAGACCCCATATGAACAACAATGACAAGCAACCAGAGCTTCCAGGGACTAAGCCACTACCTAAAGACTATACATGGACTGACCCTGGACTCTGACCTCATAGGTAGCATTGAATATCCTAGTAAGAGCACCAGGGGAAGGGGAAGCCCTATGTCCTGTTAAGACTGAACCCCCAGTGAACTAGACTGTTGGGGGGAGGGCGGCAATGGGGGGAGGATGGGGAGGGGAACACCCATAAAGAAGGGGAGGAGGAGGGATTAGGGAGATGTTTGCCCGGAAACCGGGAAGGGGAATAATACTCGAAATGTAAATAAGAAATACTCAAGTTAATAATAATAATAATAATAATAATAATAATAATAATAATAATAATAATAAATAAATAAATAAAAGAAAGTGCCCTAAAAATTTGCTGATCTGATGGAAGCATTTTTAAATTGATGGAAAACTAACAGCATATAAGAGTTATGGAAGTTTGTAAAACTAATCATTATGGAAAGATTGAATTAGGAAAGCCATTTATCTAACTGATTTCATATGATACAATTATATACATGAATCCAAATAGTGACAATAACTGTGCAATAGTTCCCATTTGTTCACATGCCTATGCCAAAAGTCTATCTTGACAAAATATAAAATTACACGATAGTATAGGTACTAAATATTTTCTTGGAAATCCAGGTATTTCAAGTTGCTTTTACAAAAGGAATTTCACAGTTAAATGTGAACAATGTGTTTAGGGGTTTCTGGTTTTTGTTTTAGGCCTAGAAATAAATTGACAATCTATATATGTAGTTCTAAAGAAATGAACATGCCAATTTTCTTTCTTTTTTTTTTTTATTAACTTGAGTATTTCTTATATACATTTCGAGTGTTATTCCCTTTCCCGGTTTCCGGGTAAACATCCCCCTCCCCCCCTCCTTCCTTATGGGTGTTCCCCTCCCCACCCTCCCCCCATTGCTGCCCTCCCCCCAACAGTCTAGTTCACTGGGGGTTCAGTCTTAGCAGGACATAGGGCTTCCCCTTCCACTGGTGCTCTTACTAGGATATTTATTGCTACCTATGAGGTCAGAGTCCAGGGTCAGTCCATGTTTAGTCTTTAGGTAGTGGCTTAGTCCCAGGAAGCTCTGGTTGCTTGTCATTGTTGTACCTATGGGGTCTCGAGACCCTTCAAGCTCTTCCAGTTCTTTCTCTGATTCCTTCAACGAGGGTCCTATTCTCAATTCAGTGGTTTGCTGCTGGCATAGCCTCTGTGTTTGCTGTATTCTGGCTGTGTCTCTCGGGAGAGATCTACATCCGGCTCCTGTCGGCCTGCACTTCTTTGCTTCATCCATTTTGTCTAATTGGATGACTGTATATGCATGGGCCACAAGTAGGGCAGGCTCTGAATGGGTGTTCCTTCTGTGTCTGTTTTAATCTTTGCCTCTCTATTCCCTGCCAAGGGTATTCTTGTTCCCCTTTTAAAGAAGGAGTGAAGCATTCACATTTTGATCATCCGTCTTGAGTTTCATTTGTTCTAGGCATCTAGGGTAATTCAAGCATTTGGGCTAATAGCCACTTATCAATGAGTGCATACCATGTGTGTTTTTCTGTGATTGGGTTACCTCACTCAGGATGATATTTTCCAGTTCCGTCCATTTGCCTACGAATTTCATAAAGTCATTGTTTTTGATAGCTGAGTAATATTCCATTGTGTAGATGTACCACATTTTCTGTATTCATTCCTCTGTTGAAGGGTATCTGGGTTCTTTCAGCTTCTGGCTATTATAAATAAGGCTGCGATGAACATAGTGGAGCACGTGTCTTTTTTATATGTTGAGGCATCTTTTGGGTATATGCCCAAGAGAGGTATAGCTGGATCCTCAGGCAGTTCAATGTCCAATTTTCTGAGAAACCTCCAGACTGATTTCCAGAATGGTTGTACAAGTCTGCAATCCCACCAACAATGGAGGAGTGTTCCTCTTTCTCCACATCCTGGCCAGCATCTGCTGTCACCTGAGTTTTTGATCTTAGCCATTCTCTCTGGTGTGAGGTGAAATCTCAGGGTTGTTTTGATTTGCATTTCCCTTATGACTAAAGATGTTGAACATTTCTTTAGGTGTTTCTCAGCCATTCGGCATTCCTCAGCTGTGAATTGTTTGTTTAGCTCTGAACCCCATTTTTAATAGGGTTATTTGTCTCCCTGCAGTCTAACATCTTGAGTTCTTTGTATATTTTGGATATAAGGCCTCTATCTGTTGTAGCATTGGTAAAGATCTTTTCCCAATCTGTTGGTTGCCGTTTTGTCCTAACCAGAGTGTCCTTTGCCTTACAGAAGCATTGTAGTTTTATGAGATCCCATTTGTCGATTCTTGATCTTAGAACATAAGCCATTGGTGTTTTTTTCAGGAAATTTTTTCCAGTGCCCATGTGTTCCAGATGCTTCCCTAGTTTTTCTTCTATTAGTTTGAGTGTATCTGGTTTGATGTGGAGGTCCTTGATCCACTTGGACTTAAGCTTTGTACAGGGTGATAAGCATGGATCGATCTGCATTCTTCTACATGTTGACCTCCAGTTGAACCAGCACCATTTGCTGAAAATGCTATCTTTTTTCCATTTGATGGTTTTGGCTCCTTTGTCAAAAATCAAGTGCCCATAGGTGTGTGGGTTCATTTCTTGGTCTTCAATTCTGTTCCATTGTTCTATCTGTCTGTCTCTGTACCAATACCAGGCAGTTTTTATCACTATTGCTCTGTAATACTGCTTGAGTTCAGGGATAGTGATTCCCCCTGAAGTCCTTTTATTGTTGAGGATAGTTTTAGCTATCCTGGGTTTTTTGTTATTCCAGATGAATTTGCAAATTGTTCTAACTCTTTGAAGAATTGGATTGGTATTTTGATGGAGATTGCATTGAATCTGTAGATCGCTTTTGGTAAAATGGCCATTTTTACTATATTAATCCTGCCAATCCGTGAGCATGGGAGATTTTTCCATCTTCTGAGGACTTCTTCAATTTCTTTCTTCAGTGTCTTGAAGTTCTTATTGTACAAATCTTTTACTTGCTTGGTTAAAGTCACACCGAGGTACTTTATATTATTTGGGTCTATTATGAAGGGTGTCGTTTCCCTAATATCTTTCTCGGCTTGTTTCTCTTTTGTGTAGAGGAAGGCTACTGATTTATTTGAGTTAATTTTATACCCAGCCACTTTGCTGAAGTTGTTTATCAGCTTTAGTAGTTCTCTGGTGGAACTTTTGGGATCACTTAAATATACTTTCATATCATCTGCAAATAGTGATATTTTGACTTCTTCTTTTCCGTATCTGTATCCCCTTGAACTCCTTTTGTCGTCTGATTGCTCTGGCTAGAACTTCAAGAACTATATTGAATAAGTAGGGAGAGAGTGGGCAGCCTTGTCTAGTCCCTGATTTTAGTGGGATTACTTCAAGTTTCTCTCCATTTAGTTTAATGTTAGTGACTAGTTTGCTGTATATGGCTTTTACTATGTTTAGGTATGGGCCTTGAATTCCTATTCTTTCCAACATGCCAATTTTCTATATGACATAGTAAATACTTGATCCTTGTCTTGTTGCTTCTGGGAGGTGAAGGATGGTTAAGAGTTGTGGATGGCTTGTGTCTTTACATCACAGAACTATGTCTCAGAGGAGGTAGTGGGACTCCCACCCCCCTTTGTTTCTTCCTTTCCTCCCATTCTGCTGCCTAGCCGTGAGCTGATTATCAGGTTTACTGTACTGCACATGTTTATGATGATAAGCTACTTTACCACAAATCCAAAGCAATAGGGTCAACCAATTATGTGTTGAATCCTTCAAAACCTTCAGGTGAAATAAACCTTTTCTCTGTATGTATATAGGTGATCTGTGTTTGGAAAGAAAAATGTTGCATTTTCTATTTCATATGCAGTTGCAAGATTTAAAACTTTGGGTATGTTGCTAAAAATGGACTATCCATAGAAGGCCTGAAACTAGTTCCAGTCATCATAATGACACATGCATGAATAGCATCATACTGACTATACAAATTGTAAAAACCAATCCTAAAAGTCATGACATAAACAGTCCTATAAGTATCTAGCAAGAAACTGTCAATTGAATTAATTGTAAAAAATATAAAATTATTGAATGCACTGGTAAGTAGGCTAAGCTAGAAATAATCATTCTATATTAGATAACCTGAGGTAAGAAAGACAAATGAAGCATTTTCTCTTTGATATGTAGCCACATAATCTGAAATTTTAGATACCTTATAAAACTGGTTTATTCATAGAAGCCATCAAACTAGTAATGGACCATAAGAGGATTCAAGGAAGAGATAAAGTACAGGTAGTGTGAAGGAGTAAGGGGGAAAATGAACCAGGAAGTATTAAATAGGAAGGGGGATCAGAAGTTCTTATTGTTCATCTTTATACACATAGATTAGTACATCTCACAACTCTTATCAGAAGCTTCTTTTATACAGTAGGTGATAATCAATACAGAGACCCAAAATCTATATACATGCAGGGAATAAGAGAACACCCAGTGCTTAGGGTTAAGTGTGTTATCTACATCACCTTCCATTGCTACAAGGCCTAGATATTATTGAAGAATACAGGAATGGAAGACTGTTGAGTCACACTATCACCCCAATAGAATGGAGTTCAAATATTTGTCCTGTAGTAGAGGACAATACTTCTTCAGGATACCATAGACTGCCAAAATAAAAATCCAGTGCTATATATACATTGCCTCTTCTGGTAATGGGTTCCCAAAAAGACTTCCCTCGAAATTACAAACTGTTGTCATGGATCTTGGTAACCATTTAGAACTTGATGCTATGAATATGATACCACCTATATGAGTCACAGGGCAAGAAGAAATTAAGGTGGTACTGACCTTGAAACTCCTTGTCTAATGTCTAGTTTTCAGAGTGCGGAAAGTTCTACATGTGCTTGCAGGAGAGAAAAATCATTGACAGTTTTACCCAACTATGAACCCGTAAGCTATAATTAATGCTATCCTAGCAAGGAATTCCTACTGGTGCACTACTATCTGGAATATTATGAGAGTATGCAACACTTTCTTGTTGTTTTTAAGGCCTACTCCATAAGATGGACTCATGTTTGGTGCTCTTAATTGAGCTCAAATCATATGAATGGCTAGATTATAGGACTTAGAAAAGCACATCATACTATCATTCTGAAATATGTGTGTGTGTATCTCCTATACTCTTATCTTTATATGCAAAGATTAATATTTCTCTCAAACATCACAACAGAAACTTCCCTTGCAGTAAATGGAAATCAATGCCAAGACTCACACTGAGTCAACTTTTAAATAATCAGCTCTATATCCCTGTCCTCCAAGGGATAAAGTATAAACAGAGATTATAGGAACTAGACAATGTGGATATCCGCCGTGAAACATTGTATTCTTGCCTGCACAGTTGCATATATTTTGGGCAGGAGAAATGATATTCTTAGGGTCAGTGATATTGAAGCTACACATGTTCCACTAGGTAGATAGTCTCATGTCTATTCATGAATAAGCAGAAAAAAATAGACTCAACAGGTATTTAAAAAGAGAAGTTTGAAGTGTGAAATAATGAAATAAACAGGGTAGGCACTGGATGTGAAAATCTAGGATGGTTGGGCAAAATACATTATGTACATGTATGATATTCATAATTAAGATTATATTTTTAGTTTTTC
Organism: Rattus norvegicus; assembly: GCF_021556685.1. NCBI lineage: Eukaryota > Metazoa > Chordata > Mammalia > Rodentia > Muridae > Rattus > Rattus norvegicus. The sequence continues at coordinate 60,353,916 of NC_141554.1, forward strand.
TTAGAGTAATGCATGATTGAACATATATGCCAATAAATGACAGGAATCATAGCTTCTGACTCCTAGTACAGAGATTAAAGATATGTGCCACCACACAAATTTTATGACACAGTAACTTACAGTTGGAGTTAAATTACTAGCATCATAATTCTTATAATTTCAACTTATCCTAAATAAACTTTCATTACATTAGAGACAATAAAACCTACTAAATTTTGTGAAGATAAAAAATGTAATGGACCATGTAATTTGGTGATAGTTTAATATATTATAGAATTATAAATCAATCATGTATTAAGTCCTTTTAGATCAACTGAAACATTTAATCCACTGGATTTTAATAAAATCTTATAGCACAGAAAAGATTGAAGAATCATACAGTAAAAAGACATATTAATATCCTCTAGGGTCCACAAATAATATTTCATTATACTTGCACTATTGTGTATGCACCAATGTATATATCAATCCACTGAATTTCTTAGTATGCTGCTAACATGAGAACCCTTAATCCATGAACATTTGGTAGGCCTATCAATTCATAAACATTCAATATTTATATAACAATTCAAATTTCACATAAAAAGGAATATATCTTATACATACCACTAGGGGAAGTTCAACAATCAATGTGATTTTTATTATTAAAAGTTAGAATATAAGTTTAAGTAAAGTTGAAAATGAACTATATTTTATTATCACTCTATTGCTTCCTACAGAGATAACGCAAATGTTTTCATACAAATCAAAATTTACTTCCATCATTTAATTTAAAAAATTTATAGGTCACATTTACCTTGGAATATTTAAAATCCACATAACTCCATAAAGCATTCTCAATGTTTAACTAAAATTTGTCATTTAAATGTCATGAATTTAAATTCCAAAGGAAAATACAAATACAAATTTCAGATAGAATCCATAATATAATTTTTTTACAATCGACAGATATTATCAATTTAGTTAATCAAAAAAGACTTTTCTTTCTATTTGTCTTCTACAGGTTTCAAAGTTATAAAGTAGATGCAATAGTGTTACTAAAAATAATTAAAGGATAAAGTTTAAGGATGGTTTAAAATGATCGATCCCTTACAAAAATAGTTTTAAAAAAATGTCAGAAGAGTATTAAGGATAATGACTCAGTTCTGAAGTAAATAAAATTCTTAAACATCACAAATGATGTAATATTTTCTTACATCAAAAATGTTCTAAGTTTCAGCAGTTGAATGGAAGGAATCTATCTGCATTTACAGCACTGTCTAGAGTATTTGCATGGTACTGAGGATAGATATTTAAACTTGTTATTCCATGGGAAATGCTGATTTAGCTTGCAAATATACATACATGTTTGACATTAAGTGACATATATTGCTTAAAAGACAATGCCTCACCCTGTTACCATTTGAATTTACAAGGTGAACAAATTACTCTATTGACTTTGATCTTCCAGCACTTTGTGAAAGTGAAATGAAATTTTGCAATTCAAATTCAAGCCCTTGTACATGGATCTGGGGAAGTAGGGTAATCTAATTTACACAATGGTACCTCTTTAGGTGAGAACATGAAGATTTATAATATCATTTGACTCTTGAGTGAATTTTCTATTTGAATTCTAAAATACATGCTAGATTACATGATTCAGTAACAATACATCTTTCAAACATTATATATATATATATATATATATATATATATATATGTTACATACCACTAAGGTTTACTAAATATGAAAGGGAATATAGCTGAGGAGATAGCCCAATTGTACCACAAGATCTAGGATATGAATTTGACTTACCCAAACTAAGCGAAAATAAAAGAATATATTACAATGAAACAAAGAAGAGATAAGAAGAGAAGAAACAAGAAGAAATGAAAAAATGAGAAGAAATGAAAAAAATGAGAAGAAATGAAAAAAATTATGGTTGCCATTTATATGAGATCAAAGGTAATTGTAAAACTTTGTAGAAAAAGTCTAGAGTAGTTTTTCATTGATGTAGCCATATCATTTGGGAGGTTGTATGTCAAGACTAGCCTTAGATACTTAGCAAAATCCTATCCCCACCCAAGAAAAAGAATAAAAGTAGCATGCAAAGGAAAATTTTGAAGAGGCAAAAAGTGAATAAATTCACTCACAGAGTAATTTGAGATGCCAAATTGTGTTTATACACAAGTAATATTTAAAATTGAACTCCATTACAACCCAATGAAAAACAGCAAGATTTAATTCATATTTAAAGTCCCATGCACATCTATGATAATGAGACTTTAGGGGACACAGTAGATTTTAACATTCCTTTAAAATACATCAGTTAAGATTATTTTTCTTTTACAAATGATACAGATGCTGGACTGTATTATCCCTTCTCCCACAAAAGTGTACCTTATTCATCTTTGCATCTTTAGAATACAAAACATTGAAATATGATAAAATAAATTAATATGGAAAAATGCTACTCAATGATTTTCTTCATCATTGACTCTTACAATAAGAACTATGGTAAGGTAATAAAACATGTTCTCAGAAGTATATGTTTTGGTTTGGTTTGGTTTGATTTGGTCTTGTTCTCTTAAAGAAGGCTTCTTCCCTTGGAACAAACTATAAACTTGTGTTTTTTGCACACAGTTAGTGGCTGAAATGTCAACAAGTTTTTCGAGAAACTCTGTTATTTCTTTTCAAAACTACTAGCAACTACATCTTAAATTTTGGTCTACTCGGTTGACTAAGGAATTAAATGAGAAGTATTGAACTCAAAGTGTGATTCCCATGTTTTCAGCATATTTTGCTAAGTGAACCCACAAACATGACAGACCTCTTTCCTTTCTCCCCTAACTCCTTTCTCCAAATTATAATTCTAGGGCAAGTTTATTCCAAGATCAGGTAACTTTCTTTAAGGAGGTGGCTATAAATGGGTGGTTTATAGTAAGACAAGGAAGGGCATGGTAGAGAGGGAGAAAATGTAGTTCTTATTAGACAAGTATATGCTATGTATGATCCCATGTTACTTGAGAGGGGAAGGGAATAACAAGTAGATAATATAACAAAATATGAGAGTGAATAATTGGAGTGAAAGGTTTCCTGTCGATGAAGGTGGAAGAGAAGAAAGAAAATATCTAATTTCCCCTTCGTTGTTATAGTAGCAAACATGACCCTTATTACTTTTAAATTGCTTTGAACAAATGTCCAAAAGAAACAATTTAATGTAGAAAGAATTATTTTGGCTGATGGCTTGAGATAATTTAGTACAAGGTCACTTGTCTGCATGAATTCAGACGTATATCTTCTGTCAGGAGTGTTATTTAAAAGCTGTTCTTTCAGTCTTGGCACATAGAGAAGAGGAAAAATTAAAGCGACTAGAAGGATAGGAAAATAGAGAGTGGCCATTTGAGCCAGATAGCACCTGAGGCCATGGTCTACCTACCTCCTTTCACCACCTCACATTTAATAATACATTGATCAGATTGGAGCAATTATGATAAAATACTCCCTCAGAACACTCTTTCAAACACACCCAGAGTTATAATTTTCTAATAATTTGGGCTATTTTAACTAATCTAACTGAAAGTCAACATTAATCACTACAATATTTTTATCCATGTATACAATGGGTAAATATAAAATACATTTTTACATTTTAAAAATTGGATTTAATCCTGTAGTTAATGTTTATGAATTATAACAGCTCTTCCCTTTAAAGTTCAAATAGTGTTACAATCTAATTAAGGAATTATGCATACTCACATTTCTCTTTGAAATTATTCTGACTCAAATCCATAGACTTTAAAAACTAGCTATACTGCTCATGGGCTTTTTTGTTTCTTGATGAATATATATACATATATATATATGAATATATGTATATATATAGTTGTTTTTTAGGCAGGAAAAACAAAAAACAATAAATCACAGTGCCAATATGCAAATTGTGAAGGGACACTTGTTCATCTAATTAGAATGCTTTATTTTAGGGTATAATATATCACGACGGATAATTGTTTTGAAGGCTTTTTTGCATGTCTAATATTATTTAATTTTTAAATCAGTCTCTTTTCCCAAATCATTTGATGATATGCTTTGGTCTTAGAAAGCCCCAAAAGTTTCATCGACATCTGTAATTTAACACATTCTACTTAAAATCTCACCATCAGACACAGAACTTTTCCATCCTTTCTTCTCATCTTCTTTATGCTTCTATTCCTTCATATTCTAAGTGTCTACAGCTGCAGAGAAGTATCCCAATGTCTATGTGCAAGATTTTAACACATAGAGAGCTAAAATGTATCACATTGCTAAGGTAGCTACTCACAAAGTCATAAGCACATCTAGGTATTTCTCATCCACAAGTACACAGAGAACATGCTTCTATATGAAAAGTGAGCTACAGAGTAGTGATTGGGAGGAAAGCTGCCTCTATCATGTTCATGATTTATCCTAACTACTGAAGACCCATTGCTGCTCAGTAATTTGAAGGCTATGAAAGCACAATGCTGGCAATACAATTTGATTTGGCCTATCAATCTTTAACACATAGCCTGGTTTTTTGGTACATAGTATTTGACTGCAAGACAATAGTAAATCAAGCATGGTCATGATTTCACTGTTGTCTCTTTGTATCTATGCTATGCTAGACGCTAGCAGCTAGAAGAATGTCAAAACTTGTCCCAGAGTCACTCACAATTGTCCAAAACTGCTAAACCTGCAACTCTACTAGGCTTTAGGTTACTGCTAAATGGCCAGAAGAGATGGTGAAAAAGGTAGAAATTTATAGATGAAGGTAAGAAAATGCCACTTTTTTCAGAATAATGTTTAAAAAACAGTCATTTTACCTTCTTATGAAAAGCAAAACCACAGGAAACATGCATCAGAAGACGCATTGAAAGCAACTCTCAATTGCACATCCAAAAGGTTTCTTTATATCTTAACAAAGTGCTGAATTTTAGCATTACAGAAGCAGGATGCACATTATTAACTACACCGTGTTGAGGAAGCTGTAAGGGTGCTTCTAATGCTGCTATATTTTTATTATATTTATTATTTAAGGTTATGAATTCACAATTCATGAATGAAGATCAATGGACAACTTTTTGTATAGTCAGTTCCCTCCTTTAAATCTATATGTAGTCCAGAAATTCAACTCAGGTTTGCGGGTTTAGGCTGGAAGGGCCTTTATATGTTGAACTACTTCTCTGGCTTGAAGTTATTGAGGTTTGCTAAGATCTAATACTGTCAAAAACTTACTTAGTTAAAAGGCTGATTCTGAAATTAATTGTACATATACAATTAGGCATGCATAGAAAAGATGCCCCTCTTATGTTGAGTGTTGCATTCTCAAAAGATACTGTCAGAATTGAATAGACTTTGATATCTTTTCCCCTCACACACATTAAGTTTGGATGGTTCAATTTATTGTATGAAAATTCTGTAGTATTATACACACTCTTGCATGGTTTTATATGCAAACATATGAAATTAATTAAATGAATGGAATATATATTCCTCAAATATTTTAACATAATGCATTTTCTTATATCTAAAACCAAATAATCATTCTTGTCCTATTATATTCATGCAAACATTTGCATTTTCTACTTTAAAAATAATTGCCATTGTATACCTTTTTAGCACTTTTCATAACAACAGCATCAATTTTTACTTATATTGCATATCCATTACTTATTGAATATTTAGTGTGTGCAAGTCATAGCCTTTTCCATGGGATAAACAACAATTTAATGAGGCTCTTGCCATTATTCCTTTTTCAGGATAAGAAAGCAAGTTTAGAAAGGGCAAATACTTTTCTCAAGTGCAAGGGACTGGTAAGTGGCTGAGCTGGAATTCAAGCAAATTTTATTCCATGTCCATTTTTTTTAAAAAATAGTGTCTCTGAGTTTTTAATTCTATTTTTGTTGTAGTATACATTTTAGCAGTTTCTCTCTGAAATCCATCCTTATAGGAGTCCTCTTTTTAAGGATATGACAATAACTTATGGCAGAAGAAGCATTATTTCATATTGCACTAATGCATTAATTGGACATTTGTAATCTGTGACTGCAGAGACCAGTGGGTTGTCTCACACACATGCAAGGAGCAGAGAAGTGTTGAGTGAAGGGATCACAGTCAGATATATAATCCTTTATGAAATGAGTTAATAAGGGTTGAAACAGTGTATGCTTGATGAAATAAATTTCCTAAGGGTAACAGGCATTAACAGATGTTCAAGTATTGTTAGTGTCCCCATAGACAAGCAAATCACTTTCTCAGTTATTGAGCACATGTGGTGTTCTTTTAGTACCATTTACACTAAAAAAAAGAGGCGGGTAAATGCACGTTCATGAACTTCAGCAAAAATGGCCTAGTTTTTCTCCCTATAAACATTCTTGACTTCCTATTCAGTAAATTAATTTTCTATAATCAAAATTTAAGAAAAATGTTATTTTCCTGCTAAAATTATTTCTGTGCCTTTCTGTTATATTTCAAAGACTGAACACCCAGTGAACATGATTGTTGGGGGGAGGGTGGTAATGGGGGGGAGGATGGGGAAGGGAAGCCCATATAGAAGGGGAGGGGGAGGGATTAGGGGGGATGTTGGCCCGGAAACCGGGAAGGGGAATAACAATCGAAATGTAAATAAGAAATACTCAAGTTAATAAAGATAAAATAAAAAAGACTTAATGCCACTTCTGCACAAAGGTTTTAAGGAGTCTACTCTACAACCTATGGTATACATTACTTTATATTTGAGATAGGCATCATCACCACTAATTTTCCCTCTTGTAGGCTTTCCTTTTCAAGATCATTTTTGTTACCAGGAATACTTTAACTTTAGATATGATATAGCAATCATCTATTCAAACCTCTATTCTAAAATCATGGACACCTTTAACTGATGCACACATAAAAGAATGATCTCTCTTATGTTACCACATTTGTCATATATTGCTATAATTTCATTGTCAAAACTATTTTGGTTTAAAATTTTTCATCTAACACTATTAAAAGATTATGTTGATTTTTATAAGTTGACTAATACTGTCATTGAAGGAAGGAAATGACTAATGGAAAGTGACATTTGCCAGAAGTGACAGCCTGTCAAATTGTCAATATGTTTAAAGAAAATATTTTTTTTATTAACTTGAGTATTTCTTATATACATTTCGAGTGTTATTCCCTTTCCCGGTATCCGGGCAAACTCAAAAGGAAGTAATAACAAAAGCAAAATAGAAATCAAAATTTTAAAGTAAATACTGGGCAGGGAGAACCTAGGTCTTTCCAGTTTAGAAGATAATTGCTTTTGTTTTGTACAGGTATATGTTAAACTGGACTTGTTTACAAACTTTAGATTAATAATTTGGATGAATATCATGCATCTTATGAAGAGTAATTCAGTTTAAGAAATGAATGGAGCTGTTGGGTATGAAATAGTGCAAAATCACTTTATGGCACAAATTCTCATATTTCAAATCTTTAAAATATAGTTATATATTTTCTACTGCAATTTGAAGAAGTTATAGATAGTCCATAAGTTTTCCTTTTTTTCATATATCCACATGGAAACACTTCTACAATGACTTCAAACACAGATAATGCATACCCTAAATGCAAAGCCATTAGCAAGCTGGGTAAACAATTAGACATTTAGGGTTTGAAAATTGCTTAACATTAATGGATTATGCATCTTTTTCTTCTTTTGTACTAAAAATCACTCTGTATGAACTTTCATTAGAACCCACCATTATGGCAATGATAGAATTATGTGGTCTCAATAAATTTAAGTTGTTATTAAGTATAAAGTAAGATGAAACTCAACTATTTAGAATATTTTGCAGTCCAATATGATATAAATCATGCAAACAATGCTTCAAAAAAATGAAAGCTTCAACTTTATTTCAAGCTGAAGCAAACAAGAATCTCTAGAATATGGAACAAAGCCCAAAATGATAGGAAATGCAGTGTGCTATATTTTCCTTTGTATATCTTTAAATAATACTTAATCTGTGATTCTCTCTCTCTCTCTCTCTCTCTCTCTCTCTCTCTCTCTCTCTCTCTCTCCCCCCCGTGTGTGTGTGTGTGTGTGTGTGTGTGTGTGTGTGTGTGTGTGTGTGTGCATGAAACACCATTTTTTTTTTACTTTTTCTGAATCAAGAAGCAAAGCACATCTCACAAATCCATCTTTTCTTTGGATAATAAAGACAACCTTGTTCAAACAAAAAATAACATGCAGATGAGATTATGATATTTAACTCATGCTTCAAAGATAAAACATTTCTATTTTATAATAGAAAACCAACAGTGGTCATCAACAGAAACAGCTCTAAGAAAAGGAATTTTTCATAAAAGGAAAAAAGAAACCAAAAACTGCAAATTCAAATCTTCTTTGCTATGATTTAAAGATTAATTAAGCTGTGACTTCTTGATAAGAAGTTTCAGTACATTTAGGGAAAATAGCTTACAGGTCTAAATCATAATTAGTTAAATACCCCTGGAGTAGAAGGGAGATTAAATGTAGAGACTCACAGCAAGAACTTAGACATAGAATGAGGGAACTCAGAATTATTAGCACTAAATGGCTGGTCTCCATCAAATCCTTTAGCTTAGGGATCAGGGAACCACCTGGAAGAGGAGGCAGTGTGTAAGAGCCAGAGGTTATGGAGGCCACAAAGAAAAACGGGTCTTCTTCAACAAACAAGAGCATAGCTCATATGAAATCACAAAGGCTGATATCACATTCATAGAGCCTGCAGAGGTCTGCATTTGCTCTTCAGATCTCTGCATATATATTATGGCTTCTAGTTAATTAAAAAAAATTCCTGAAAGTGCAAACACGTGAGTCTCTGATTTCTATGTCTTCTTTGGAGCTCTTCTCCTTCTGTTGATTTGTCCTGTATAGCTTCAATTAGATACTTTTCATTTTGTCTTATTTCATTGATTGGTTGTTTAATTGATTGATAAATACGTGACTGGATGAAAACCTAGCCACTACAATGGCATTTAAACTTGCTGGGAGAGGGATCCACTTTTCTGCAATGGAATAACACTTTGTATACCAACCACTCCAGGGCAGGCTGCTTGTTCAGGTGTAGTGGACTAACATGATGGACTCCACAGTTGCTTTGTGTGCTTTTATTCAGTGACAGTTTAATGGTGTGGTTTTTTGCTCATTGGTTTGGTTTGGTTTGGTTTTTTGTTTTATTTTGTCTTAACATTGTTTTGTTTTTGGTTGTTTTGTTTTCTTTATTTCTTTTTTGAGGAAGATGGTTTTGTTGATTTTTTTTGGTTTATTGGATTATTTATTTACATTTCAAATGTTATCCCCTTTCCCTGTTTCCCATCCATAATCCTCCTATCCCCTACCCTCTCTCCCTCTTCTATCAGAGTGTTTCTCCCACCAATCCACCCATCCCTTCCTGCTTTCTGGCTCTGGCATTACTCTATACTGGGGGGCTCCAGCCTTGGCAGGACCGAGGGCTTCTCCTTCCTTGGTGCCCAACAAGGTCATCCTCTGCTATATATGAAGTTGGAGCCATGGGTCTGTCCATGTGTACTCTTTGGCTGGTGGTCTAGTCCCTGAGAGGTCTGGTTGGTTGGTATCGTTGTTCTTAAGGGTTTTCAATCCCCTTCAGCTCCTTCAAACCTTTTTCTAACTATCCCAAAGGCGACCCTGTTCTCTGTTTAATGATTTGCTGCTTGCATTCAACTCTGTATTTGTCAAGCTCTGGCTGAGCCTCTCAGGAGACAGCCATAATAGGCTCCTATCAGCATGCACTTCTTGGCTTTATCAATATTGTCTAGTTTTGGTGACTTTGTGTGTGTGTGTGTGTGTGTGTGTGTGTGTGTGTGTGTGTGTGTGTGTGTGTGTGTGTTTATGCTGGATCCCCAGGTGGGGCAGGCTCTGAATGTCCATTCTTTTCGTCTCCACTCCAAACGTTGTCTCTGTAACTCCTCCTATGAGTATTTTTTATTACACTTTTTAAGAATGACTGAAGCATCTGCACTTTGGTTGTCTGTTCTTCGTCTTGAGCTTCATGTGATTTGTGGGTTGTATCTTGGGTAATTCGAGCTTTTGGGCTAATATTCACTTATCAGTGAGTGTACAGCATGTGTGTGAATCTTTTTTAACTTTAGAGAAAGAACTTAAAGTTGGGTGGATATGGATGAGGAGAGGATATGAAAGGACTCAGGGGAGGGGAAGAAAATGATGAAAATATATTTAAATTTAAAAATTGTTTTAAATATTAAAAATGTTTAAATCAATAAATAAGTGCTAACATTAAAAATCCAAGAAAGAGAAGATACGGGTATAGTTTTCAGGCCTTAATTTATCATTAAAATTTCTTACAATATGTGAAACTCCCTTAGGTAATATATCATTTATACTATAAAACCTGGTTGTTACAAGTATGTTCTGTCAATGCAAATTTCATGACATCATCTTTACCTGGAAATACAGACAGCTTCCTTCCTATCTTTTGCCAAATGAATGGCAGCACCCCATAAAAAGCTCTTGAGGTGTTTTCTACAAACTTTGAGGGGCGTACGTCCTGCATAGGTAAAGCTATCTTGAGTTGATGTGCCACAAATAGTCCCTACCTCTGAGTTTAAAGCAAATACCTTTCTGATTTTCATTACCAGATGAAAAAAAAGCCTCTGATTGATTCTGATACTTTAAGTGTTAAATGTAAGTGCACAGATACAGACTTCTAGTGTACAAAGTTCCAAACAGTTCCAAGCAAAGAGAATACAAAGCCAAGATCTCAACAAAAACATGGATTTTTCTAACATTTTTGACATGGTATTTGTGGTATCAATAACCAAGATATTTAAGGATCTGTTTCTGCTTTTTGTGATTATTCTAAGTTTTATGCATTAAACTGATTAAAAGTAGTCATTCAATTCAATTTAATAACAACTATTAGTAGAAAATAAACTTGGTGTTATTCACATTCACAGTGAGCCTTTGTAAAAAAGTCCATGTTCTTAAGTAGTCCTTAATTTAATATTTTCATTTTATAGATAAGTAGCTTATTTCACTTAGTTCTTTATTAGCTACTTCAAATTAAAAGCTAAGTAATATTTTTTCTTCATACTGTTTAGAAGTTAGTGAAGTGCTATTGTTTTCATTCTTAGTGGAAAATGAATGTTGAACTTTGGAAAATATGCAAAAAAGCATTGAGTAATTACAAGGTGCTAATTTACTGAAATTATTTTTCATCAAATGTATCATTTAACTCCCACAAATGTATAATAGAGATAATCTAATAATTCCATTTACAGATAATAAACAAATGCTAAAGATGTGGTATGATTAAAAGAGCACAACCTTTGGAAACCTTCCTGCTGGGATCAAACCTTGTTTGTAAATTATATTACCTATTGTATCGTATAGAAGAAGTAACATTTTACTTCCTGTAGTTTTAGGCAAACCAATTAGCCCACATATGACATTAATCTGTAACAGTATCTGGATGTTATAAACATTAAAATCAATTTATTTTCAACCAATTTTTCTAAAAGTATAGTTAGTACTGTGGCCAACTTACAAAGAAAAATTATAACACATTGGTGGCTGTAAGTTTCCTATTACAATCATATTGTCCAAGAGAGATAAAATGCTAATCTCTTTCAAAAATGATTAAAAAGAAATAAGGAAATACTTTTTTCAAGTTAAAGCAAAGATTTTCATATTTTATATTTTGTATGTTTAATTTGAACAACAATTTAGAAGAAGTAAACAGTACCTGTGTCCAGTGGTTAATTTAATTCATGAAAATTTCTGGAAATATGTATCCTCACAGAACATACAAAATATACCTAAATAAGATAATGCATATCTAGTTCAGTACAACAAGTGCTGTAAATATTTAAACTAATTTCATTTGATTCATTTTGGTGAAATAAAAGTACTCAATATTTGTGAGTGATTTATAGCTTCAAATTATTTAATGAGTAACTGTTCTGTGAAAAGTATAGGCATTTTAGACCTGCTAGGAACTAAAAGATACAGAGTCTCAATAATGAAGTTTTAGGAATGAAATCATATTTAAAGATATTCTGAAGCAATGTATTCAGTATTTTCTTCCCAAGATTTCCTTTTTTTGTTATAAGAAATAAAGTTTAAATTTGGAAGCATGGTTTGAGATTAATTGCTGAGGAAATCATTTACAATAATGAAATTGAGATTGTCTAAATTTATTAGAAGGCTGTATGATGAATGTTTGACACCTTCCAAATGATTAATGGTTCTTTCATATGTGTGGTCTATTTCCATCCCATATGTTAATTTCTAAGAGTTAAGTTTTTGAGAATAGAGAACACATTTACCTCATCTTTGTGAATTAATCCAGACACTATGTATTTACTGCCATCCCACCGTATTTTGTATTAAGAATTCTAAAGAAATATGAAGACATGAAAGAAACATTGATGTTTGACTAGTGATTTCTATTTCATTTTAAAATACCTTCCAAACAATTTTTTCTATTTTCCAATTCTATATGTAGAAAATAAGTATTATATATACATATATATATACATATATATATAAAGAGAGTTCACAAATTGTTTGCTAGCACTATTTTATAGACATAGAGCTTATATAGCTAGACCAAAACTTTATGCAGACAGAGCTGCCTCATGAGATTTTCCCAGTGAGCTGTTTAACGGAAACAAACATCTCCATTTATCTGAGTCACTGGAGACACTCTCCTTACCTTTTCCCCTCAGTATTCCTTTTGTTCTCTATTCTCCTTATTGTTACTCACCATACAGTATAGAAAACATTGCCATTAAATGAGAAACTTTCTTTTTATTGGGAGAGATAACACTTCCTTATATTGAAACTGAAATAGCTTTTAAAAACAACTGTTCAGCTTTAGATTATGAGGTGCAATCTAAAATTCTCAGTGCAATTTAAAACTGGAAATAGCATGCATTGCTTAGAACCAAGTTTCTACACTTGTAATTTAACAACTTACAGATTGATTAAATGATTGCATACATCCCCTTCTGGTACTGCAGGTTTTCCACTCTACTGTCAAATAGTCACCTGTCAAATACACATGACTCATGATTTTATAGTACTTCTAGGAAGACTTTCTTGTAATAAAGTTTCAGTTATCAAGGTTTTTTTCTGCTCATCTTCTTGGCTCATTAGATTGTTCTTCAGAACTACTCATCAGAAAAGAAATTTGTGCTACTGAATATCATCTTGTAAATGGACTTTTTAGTAGTTTTAAAGTATTTGTCATGAAAAATAAAGTGAATGTGATAAGACATAAGTCAGTGAGGAATTCATTTTTAATAAAATAGTCACAAAGTCTGCCTAATGGAAAGACTCAGTAAAAATTAAGAGAAAATTTAGACAATTTTACTGATGATCCTCATTATCCAACAATTTACAAGATAAATATTCAGAGGCTGTGTGATATTAGTATGGTAGCTTTCAAATTTAGGATTTCAATTAGGATTTCAATAAAGATTTCAAAACAAAAATCAAGTTTAAAAAATTTTTCATGTATTTATTTATCTTTTGTACATGCAGGGATATACCCATTCTAAGGAATGCTGCTGGCAGTCAGAGGAAAACTTACTGTTTGGGTTTTTTTCTTTGTTTGGTTGCTAGAATTCACCTCTGTATTTGTCATGTCATGCCTGAGCCTCCCAGGAGATAGCTATATCAGGCTCCTGTCAGCATGCACTTCTTGGCATCAGAAATAGTGTCTGGGTTTGGTGGCTTTATGTATATGTACTGGATTCCAAGGTAGGGCAGGCTCTGAATGGCCATTCCTTTAGGCTCGTCTCTAAACTATGCCTCCATATCTTCTCCTATGAATATTTTTGTTCCCCCTTTTCAGAAGGATTGAAGTATCAGCACTTTGGTTGTTCTTCTTGTGGTCTGTGGATTGTATCTTAGGAGTTCCCAGCTTTTGGGCTAATATCCACTTATCAGTGAGTGCATACCATGTGTGGATTTTTTGTAATTGGGTTACCTCACTCAGGATGATATTTTTTATTTCCATCAATTTACCTATGAATTTCATAAAGTCATTGTTTTTGATAGCTGAGTAGTATTCCATTGTGTAGATGTACCACATTTTCTGTATCAATTCCTCTGTTGAAGGACATCTGGGTTCTTTCCAGCTTCTGGCTATTACAAATAAGGCTGCAATGAACATAGTGGAGCATAGGTCCAAGCTGCAGCTGGCTTAACATGCCACGATAGACTATTGTTCTAAACTGTAAACTTGACTTATTTTGTAATGGAAATATTAAAGCTACATGTAGTTAGTTTTGGTTACTATCATCCTCTTGTGCAATAAATCCTGACAACAATTTCCCCTTTCTTCACTGTCTCCCCTACAAAAACCTACCGTCTTCTGTAAATCCACTCCCCTTTTTCCATTCAGAATTAAACAGACCTCCCAAAGATATCAAACAAACCCCTCTGACCAGGGATTGAAGGCTGGTTAGCTCATGTCATTATTTTACTTCAAATACTTATTATAATTTTGGAATAACTTTCATCCAATAAGGATTATGAATTCATTTTATTGGTTAAAATATAGTGACCATTCCACTCTGCCTCTATAGAATATTTGGTTTACAACTGTGCCAAGGGTGTGAGCGTCAGTATGTAATTTTGCAATCTGAAATTGCTTTGAGAAAGACCTTTGATGTCATCTGATATCTCCTCCCAATAAATTCTGTAAACTTTATCAAAATAAAACTATTTTCCATTGCCAACATGACAAAAACAAGACAAATTACATTCTTTTGAAAAAATACTGCACGTGTTGTTTTAATGCAGCTACTCTAAATCTATTAACCATTAGACAATGATGAATTGGGGTTACTCATAAGAACACTTAAGCAGTCATTGTTATCTACATTACTCATCTGTCAACCAGTTCCAGAAAAACAAATGTAGTATTGTAAAACTGATTCCAAAGTCTTTCAAAATTTCTTCCTTTTTTCTTTCTTTCATTTTCCTCTTATTATTCTTTCTTTCATTACTTCCTTCCTTCTATCCTTCTTTTTTTATCTTGTCCTTGAAATGAAAACCATATCTTCTTTTTTTCAGTGAAGTTATCTATTCAATATAATAGGGTTGGTGAGCTGTGATTTTTAAATCTGTTCCTGCTTCTTTGACATTGTATTGGAGTGTATAGCTCTGCTTGCTGCTTTTTGTATCAATGGAGTGGAAAACGAGTAAATATTTACTGACTCATAAAATTAAAATACTGATGTAGAGTCCTAGGTTTACATTTTAACATGTATCAGGAATATGTTTTTATATTGACCTGACAAAAATAAAAGGGTCAGTGATTATTATGTCAAAAAGAAGAAAGTCCTTGGAGGAATTGGATTTTAGATTACAAAGAAGGAACTCATTGCTTCAAGTTGGATAATCAAATAATAGCAGCTTGCATTTTATATTACAATGTCTACTACTTAAAGCACATATTATAATACTTCATGGAAAGAAGAGATCATTAGGAGTGCTTCATTTGTGGACTTCAAATAATGGCATTATTCTTTGTGGTTGATCCAGTTACCATCAAAAAGTTATATTAGTGTGGTCAAATACAGTATTTGAAGAATAAGAAGTAATCATAGAATGAATTTTTTACATGATATGGAAAGAAAATTTTTCAGAAAGACTTGATATAGTTTTGGGGAGGTGGGAAAATTTTAAGAATTCATCATGTTATTTATCTTTTTGTGGAAAAAAAAAGATTGAGCACATTTGATGGTTTTGCAAAATTTTCAAAGGAAGATATGTCAGGTTTGACCACATCCAGAGAAAAAATGTAGAAAACTAAAAGCAATCACCAAAATACTTCACAATGCTTTACTTTTTATTCCAAATATGAATATATTATAAAATAGTCACATAAATAAAATATTCATGAATGGAGAAAAACATATGAATTACTTCATATAAAGATAAATTGGTGACAATTTTTCAAGAATCCAGTAGAATTTTTCTAAGTTATAATAATCTGGATTGCATATCAGAATCAAGTTAAATGTATTGCTTGTAACTTTGAAATGTTCAAATAGAGAAAAAAGTTTTTAAAAATCCTGTAGTTTATAATTCTCTAAATTCATATAAGTTGATTTAAAGGTTACACAGATCAGTATTATACAAATGTATTTATATGGTTATGGAGGGTAATAGATTCTGTGCAAATAAAACTGGACGTGATGTTTAAGATTGGCATGTCAGAAATATATATGAATATCTACTTAAAAACATTAATGTGTAATTTGGTGAATAATAAATACTTTTGTTTCCTTTCTCCAGAGAATGAACACAATGAATAGAAATTATCTATATGTATGATAGTAACAATTTTAATTGTGATACTGTTTACTTGAAGTATTATTGTTCAGGCACCAATTAAAAGGCAACTGGGTTGGCATGATAGCTTATTGGATAATCACACCTTCTACCGAGCCTGACAACCTCAGTTTGATCTTCTGCTAATTTTCCTCTATCCAGAAACAGGGCATAGCAATTTTACATCCATTTTCAGATACACACACACACACACACACACACACACACACACACACACACATATATACAAACTAGTAACTTCCAAAAATGACTGTTAATGTAAATAAAATTAAGTACATTTTCTCACTGGAAAATTAAAATATAAAGAAAAAGATATATTCATATAAAGGGCTATAGTCTGATGTAGCATACAAGTATAAAGTTTTTTTTTTTTGGTTCTTTTTTTTCGGAGCTGGGGACCGAACCCAGGGCCTTGCGCTTCCTAGGTAAGCGCTCTACCACTGAGCTAAATCCCCAGCCCCAAGTATAAAGTTTTAATCCTGGAATAGCTATATACATTTCAGATAAAGAAGACTTCTAATAATAAAATATAAATTACCCTATAGGAATAATATTATAAATATGTGCATCCTTGATATGATAGTATTAAAATGTATGAGATAAAAGGAGAATACAACAAAGGTTAAAACCACAAAATTACTATTATAGTCAGAGATTTTAACTTATGTCTTTCAATAATGGATAGGTCAAGCAGGCAGAAAATCACTAGGAATAAAGTTGATCAGAACAGCACTATCAAGTAACTTGACATAGTTGACATTTATAGATTACTTTATTCAACAACAGCAGAATACACATTTTTCTCAAGCTTACATGGACTATTTCCTAAAACTAACAATATTCTGTTCCATAAAGTATTTCTTAAACAAATAAAACTTGTGGAATATGTTTTCCTAATATAATAGAAATAAAGGTAAAACCCATTCCATATTCATCCACCAAACCCAGTTACCATAGCTGATGCCAAGAAGTGCTTGCTGATAGGTGCCTGATATGGATGTCCTGAGAGGCTCAGCCACAGCCTTACTAATGCAGATGAGGAGGCTCTGCAGCTAACCCTCAGACTGAGCACAGGGACCCCAAGAGAGGAGTTAAAGACTGAAGGAGATGAAAAGGTTTGCACCCCATAGAAAAAAACAGTATATCAGCCAACCAGAACCCCCACCACCACCACCAGACCTCCCAGGGACTAAACCACCAACCAATGAATACACATGGGAAGACCCATGGCTCCAGCTGCATATGTAGCAGAAGATGGCATTGTCTGGCATCAATAGGAGAAGCCCCTGGTCTTGTGAAGGCTCATTTCCCTCAATGCCAAGGCATTGAGGTGGGAGTGGGTTGTTGGGAGTGGGAGCATCTTCATTGAAGCATGGGAAGGGGGAGGGAGGATGGGGAAGGGAGGAAACGGATAACATTTTAAATGTAAATACATAAAATATCCAATACAATGTGTAAGAAAAATAAGAAAGAAAATCTCTATTGGTAAATGTAAAATAATATAATTCTAAATAAAATATATTCAAAACATCTCAAGAGAATTTAAAACATTTTTGTGTATAAGTGATAATAGAACTATTCAAAATCAGTGAGATGAGAATAAAAGGAATGATTAAGGAAATTTGACGGTTTTAGCTACCCATATATTTAAAAGGACGTCTAGAAAATACCAAACATTATAAACATCTAGACCTTCAGAAAAGCAGTAAAGTGAATGTCTTGATACGAAATGTAGACCAAATTAAGACAGTATTGAAAACAAAACATTGATACAATGGATCGCAAGTAATAACAACAATATTTTGCTTATTACCAATAATTGAGAGCCATTTGAATTTGACTAATTTCTTTAAAATCACATACTCTTACACAACTCATATAATTAATAGTTTCATACTGATTAAGCAACTGCATAAATAGCTAATAACCTTAAAAATGTAGCTAAGAAATCCTCTTTCAACTTAGATTAAAAATAAAAGAAAGATGAATATTTCCCACCTTTAAAATATCGATACTGCAAAATGTAAAATTTTAAATGGATATTCCATATAAATATATGTGCAATAATTTTTCAACAATGTATTAGCAAGCCAAATTAATCAGGATAAATACAGTAAATATAAGCCAAGAATTAATGGGATTGATTTTTGCATGTAAATCTGGGTCAATATTTGAAAATTCAATTAATACATTCTGCACCAAAAAGCCAAAAAGGAAAAATGACATCAAATTTAACACATGAAAATGTATTTTAAAGTTCATGAAATGCATTCATGTTTTATATTAATTTATTTAGACTGAGTATGCAGGCAAGCAGGTGTACAGATCAGAGTACAACTTGTGATCATTAGTTTTCTTTCTCCATGTGGTTCCCAGAGATCCAACTAGAGTCATCTGACTTGACCATAAGAGCCCTCCAGTAGGTGACTTTACTTGGTGAGATATCTAGCTTTCTCCTCTCCTCCAACATACATTTCTTTAAGCCAACAAATATGAAACAGAGGTATTTTACTCAATGAAAAAAGAAGACCCACTAATAAAATTCCATTATGAAATACTGGATACATTCATACAAAATAAAACAGTTGATTCCTGAACCAAATTGGATGTTTGCAGCAAGAGATAAATGATGTGCATTTCATTCTGTGATTTTTTTCTCTTTTTATGTTATATTTGTATGTTTTATGTAAAATAATAATAGCATTGTTTATTCTACAAATATAATTTGGAGTAAGCATATTTGACATGTTCCATTAACTGTATCTTTGAGAATATATATATCACTGCTTATCTGTCTATATCTATATCAATAGAAAGGAAATATGTGAAAAAATGGTGAAGTACTAAATGTTGTTAATATTTATTGTTTTAGATCAAGTTAGTTATCATTGTAGGTTTGATACATCTATATATGCTTAAGAGGCAATTTATTAGTTTTACTAAAACTTTGGTTGGGGTTGAAATAACTAGTATTTTATTCATTCAAATGTACATAAAGGATGAAGTCAAAAGAATTGTATCCTTCCATTCTTACCTCAAGTATGATATCTAATTTGGTTGTTATTTTTGACTATTTCTGGAACAACTAAAATGAAAGCAGAGGGGTATACCTGTGAAGGATTTTCCTGACTGAGCCTTTCTGAGTGGGAAAACCCACTCTAAACCTGGATGGCAGAGAATGTGAAGACCAACTGCAATGCTTCCAGTCACAGCAGACATAAGAACACAGAAAAAGAAAAGAAACAATTTATCCTAATGAGATTATCCTCTGCTTTTCACAAGTTTTGCAATTTTATGAAGTCAAATTTGTCAATTCTTGATCTTAGAGCATAAGCCATTGGTGTTCTGTTTAGGAAATTTTCCCCAGTGGCCATGTGTTTGAGGCTCTTCCCAACTTTTTCTTCTATTTGTGTGAGTGTATCTGGCTTTATGTGGAGGTCCTATATCCACTTGGACTTGAGCTTTGTACAGTGATAAGCATGGATCGATCTGCATTCTTCTACACGCTGAGCTCCAGTTGAACCAGCACCATGTGTGAAATTTTTTTTCCACTGGATGGTTAAAAATCATTTCTGGGTTTTCAATTCTATTCCATTGGTCTACCTGCCTGACTCTGTACCAATACCATACAGTTTTTATCACCATTGCTCTGTAATACAGCTTGAGGTCAGATATGGTGATTCCCACAGAAGTATTTTATTGTTGAGGATAGTTTTCGCTATCCTTTTTCTTTCTTTTTTTTTTTTGTTATTCCAAATGATTTTGCAAATTGCTCTTTCTAATTCTAGGAAGAATTGAGTTGGAATTTTGATGGGGATTGCATTGAATCTGTAAATTTCTTTGGGGAAGATGGCCATTTTTACAAAATTAATCTTGCCAATCCATGAGAATGGGAAATATTTCCATCTTCTGAGATCTTCAATTTCTTTGTTGAGAGACTTGAAGTTCTTGTTATACAGATCTTTCACTTGCTTACTTAGAATCACACAAGTTCCCTGAGAGCTTCCAAATGCATCTTGCACATCTCAAAGTGAGTCACTACCGTCTAATTTTAGAGTTTCATTGTGTGGCATCTGAGGGCACAGTTAGCCACTTGGAACAAGACACCAATCTTATCTAAGGCATTAGGGTAAACCAAGCCCTACCCACTGCCTCCATGAGGATATTCCATCACCCACCCACCCACTCCCTTCTGCTTCCACCCTGGCATTTCCCTACACTGGGGCATCTAACTTTCACATGATGAAGGACCTCTCCTCCCATTAATGCCCTACAAGGCCCAACCTCTGCTATATATGTAGCTGGAACTATGGGTCACTGCATGTATAACCTTTGTTTAGTTGTTTAGTTCCTGGGAATTCTAGGGTACCTGGTTGGTTTATATTGTTGTTTTTCCTATGGGGTCGCAAATCCTCTCAGTTACCTCAGTTCTTTCTCTAACTCCTCCATTGGGGACCCAGTTTCAGTCCAATGGTTGGCTGCGAGTATCCACCTCTGTATTTGTCAGACTCCTGCAGAGCCTCTAGGGAGACAGCTATATCAGGGTCCTGTCAGCATGCACCTCGTGGCATCCCCAATAGTGTCTGGGTTTGGTGTCTGCATATGGGATGGATCTCCTGGTGTGGCAGTCTCTGGATTTCCTCTCTGGATTTACTATACTGACCCTGTATAGTAAAGATTTACTTGGTATTTTTAATACATAATCCTAGATAAATTCAGACCTTAAAAGAAATATTAGGGAATTCCTCAAGACATCCGCATGACATAATTATAGTGTAAATGTAAAAAAATATTGCGAATTAAAGTATTTGCACATTCAGTTATCAATCCTGAACCCTAAAGGTTTAAGGAAGCATAGGTGAATTTAGATGATTCTGTGATTTTTGTATTAGAATTTTGACCTGGATTGTGACAGATATTCATGAGACCCAAATAATGGATGGTCATCAAAGAGCTTATTTTATAGCCATATATTCTTGAGGGTAAACTTTAATTATAAGAAAGCATTAAAAATAATTATGAAAAGAAATGATACTTTAGCCTTTGGAAAAATAATACGTTATGAGAAGTTACCATCATTTGTAGTGATATAAAGAAAAGAAAAGATGCTGTATACTAATGTAAGGAAATATACTACTGATTATTCTTCAAAAATCAGTTAAACATTGCAAGCAGAATATCTGAGGCCCTACTACTAGATTCTTGGACTTCAGCAACATCTCTTGAGAATTATGAGAATTTTCATTTCCAGTTCTCTTTACTTTTAACACCTCAATAAGGAACCTAATATATGTGACATCAAACATAATGATTTATGGTTTAAGGATAATCATCACCATGCTGATTAACCTTTAACAGGTGTGTAGTATCTTATAATAAAGTTGTATAGACAAGAGCTGAACAAGGACAATAATCAAGAACATGATAACACGGACAGGGGAAAGCCAAGGAGGCCTCAAATGTACACAAAGAACTACAAGGATACTTGCTCAACTATGTTCATAGCAGCTCAATTCATAACCTGGACCCTTCTGGGCTCCCAGTGACTGAACAATCAACCAAAGAGTGAGCACAAGCTGGACCTTTCTCCCCTCCACACACATAGCACATGTAAAACTTGTTCTTCATACAGGTCCCATAATAACTGGAGCAGGGGATGTCCCTAAATCTGCTTCCTACCTGCCTGTCAGTTAACTTAACTGGGGTAGCCTTGTCTGGCCTCAGTGGGAGAAGATATGCCTAATTGTGCAGTAACTTGATATGATGAGGGGGGATAGTGGAAGGTGGAGGGTGGTATACGGGGCACGGGTGGGGGCTCCTCCTTCTCAAAGGAGAATTGGAGTGAGGAACAATGGAGGAGCTGCTTAAGGGGGTACAGGGAAGGAGGACTGATATTAGGATGTAAGGTTAATAGATAAATTAAAATAATTTATTTGACTGTTTCACACTTGAGTACCCTATTTACATCATTTTAATGCTTTAATGTTTCCTCTCCAAATTCTCTTGTGTCTCCCTCAACTCCTTCTCAGTTCTTGACCACTACTTTAATAATTATTATTACACACAGACAGATACATACACACACATACACACACACACACACACACGAATACAACATAGTGTATCCATTTAGAGTTGCTCGTGTGTGTGTGTGTGTGTGTGTGTGTGTGCATGCACATGCACACATGCACGTGTATGCTTGTGACTGACTACTTGGAATTGAGTAATGCTTCAGGAGGCTTATCTCTAGAGAAAACTGTTTTTTCCCTCTCTCAGCACTGAAGTTCTTAATCTAGTGGAGGGGCCTTGTGCAATTTCTATTATCCACATTTACCTGTTAGCAAGTGCTGTCATTTACGCTCCTTATAACAATTAATAATATAAGTATTCAACACGATGCATTTAGATACCCAATTTCAGTATAAAATATTTGGTTTTAATCCATTAAGTCTGTGATTATTTGGCTGTCGGAGGAATAGGATACCAATAGAGATATTGGTATCTAGAAGAGAGAGGTTGATGTAACAAATACTTACAATGGAGGATTGGATGAGGAAAAGAAGCTCAAATTAAGAAGCATAATAGAAAGTGCCCATTACTTGATATTTTGACAATTCTGTTATTCAAATGTTCTTGGTATTTATGTCAAACCATTCTCCATAAGATTTCTGACATAAAGTTCATTATTCTTTCTTCTTTACAAAATGATATTCCTTTCCATTGTTTCATATTAAATACTAATGCAGTTTCATTATGGAAGTTTCTGGAAATATCACAATTAAATATTTATCCAGTTAGATGTAACCATCTTGAGCCTTAATTTTGTAAAAAGTACTGTGTTCTTTTTCTATTTGAGGGCTCTTGCTGGATTCTTATTTTGATGACCCTTTTATACTTGGTCATTTATATGTAAATTGTAGAAAATCTTTTTCACTAGAAAGGCTGAGAAAATGAGGAATTCAGCACCTGTAGTATGTTCCAGAAATGAAATTGTCAAAATGTCTCTACCTAGCACCTAAATTTCTAAGTGAGAAAGCATCCACAAATGCTCAGGATTGTGCTATTGACTTCCTGTTCTATAGTCTTTACATTAGGACTGCCTGGGTTCCAATAAGAGTGCTTATAGAAATCACAGAATCTAGAACTGCTGAACATGAAACATATGGAGCTGGTAATAAAAAGAACTTCAATTTCCCACACCTTAGCCCAACATTACTCAGTAATACCCATTTGAAGGATTTCTGACTACTACTAATTTACTACCTATCCTCTTATTTATTTTTAATTCAAGGTAAAAGGAGTTCAAATTTTATTTGACATTAGCCTTTAAAATTGTAGATAGCCTTTACCCTCTTCTCCAGGATCAGATACCCATCCACTGAGCTTTCTATAAACCCTAGCTGGAGCTGTTGGGCTAACAAATGAAATTAATGTTGCCAATGGGCTGATCTGTGCTGGGAACGGAAATGTCAAGCTTAGTAATGACACCTTACAATTTTCTGGTTTATGGAGGCACCTAATGAGATGTGATCTATAAAGTCACATCTCCTCCACACAGGGAATGATGGAGAAAGCCTATCATCACAGATGTGAATAAAATTGGAAAATATATATAAATACTGGTTTACCAGTTGTCTATTTCCTTAATATTCAAAATGTCCTAGGGTCTCTACTAGCAACATCCCCAGGAGACTTGCTGAAGCAGCAGATTCTGAAGTTCCTCTCTTTACTGTACTGAAATCTGAAGTTTCAACATGATATTTTTGAACATCAAAGATTGAAAAGAACTGGTTTTTATTTTCTGGATTATAAAAATATGATCAAGCCAGAAAAAAAATAAAATCTACTTATAAATAAATGAAATCGAAACTTTTTAAATACCATGCACTTCAAAACAAGCCATAGAGTCAAATGTAAAAAATTAAACTGTGACAATCTCAGGATGAGATTGCATTGTGAGAAAGATTGTGGCCTTGAGTTAGGAAGTATATTAGTATAAACAGAAAGCAAGAGGGATTAAAATAGGTAATTTATAAGTAGTTCTCATCTCCACTAAAATCATAAATATCAGAAGATTCTTTATAGAGAGTGAAATAGGACTCACTTAACAATGAATAGTATTTACAAATTCTAACAAAAATGATTTCTTGAATATGTAAGGATTTCAAATACTTACAAAAGTAAAAAGAATTACTGCAGGTCATTGGGAGTGGCTTTCAAGGGAGGTAGACAGAATGCTTTAATATAAAGGGTTAAGAAGAAACAGGAAATGATAAAATAGGGCAAAATAGTGCTATCTGGGCATGGTAGGGAAAAATTGAGAGGGATAAATACTGTAAAAGAAGTGAACTTGTGTAGAAACTTATTAATGTAGTCTTCTTAAATTGTACTCTCTCTCTCTCTCTCTCACACACGCACACACACACACACACACAAACACACATACAAATGAGTTATCACAAAATGGGTCAACAGTGCTCCCTATTAGATACCAGAAACTAAGAAAGAAGACTAGTTCCAAGAATCTGTAACTTCTTCCATGCTGTCTATGAATTAGATCCTAAAGATGCGTCCCCCAAGAAATTACAACTATTGTTGATGCTCTTGGTTACTCTCCACAACTTGGTGGTAAGACTCCACACACTTAAGTCTTAGAACTTGGAGCAATCAATTTAGTTCTGACCTGGAAGCAAATCCTTACTTGTTAGGTTTCATGTTTCTGGATGATGCTATACATACTACTGGAAGAGGAAAAACAATCACTAGTTTCACCCAATCACCAATCCTGTGAATTAAAATAATTATTGGTGGGACAAGGCATGCCCACTGATATAATAGTGGCCTGAATATGGTTCATTCATAATGGAAATGATGTGGGTGCCAGAAGAGTTAGTTACATGTTGTATCAAATTCTCATTACTAACAAAATATTTTTAAAATGGTAGTGACTATTTTCAAATTACAGATTTGAAACACTCCATGTGATGAAACCTATAGGTAGAAGCATTTTTGAGCCATGAACCTACAATTAGACAAATCACTGATTTTACCAAAAAACTTACTACTACTATTCTGATAAATGGACACAGTAATAAACAGACTTCTAATGAATTATTGCTCTGCTATAGATCAAGACATTTCTCAACACACATCTTAGAAGCTTCTATTTTCACTAGACTGTGATTAAGACAGAAATTTACAATGGCTCAAAAGAGTAAAATTCTACAGAGTGCTCAGCCCTGAATGGAACATATATAATAAGCACATGTTCCCTGTTCAGAGATAAAAGAAGGTGCTGAAAATGTGTAAGAACCAGAAGTTGTAGATCATTATAAGGAAATGGTGTCTTTTGGACACACAAATATATCAGCATATGTGACTTCACAGGAGTTGCAATAGCATGTACAATATAGGTGTAAATAGTACATAAAAAGTTCCAGTATGGAAATATGAGCTGAACACAAAGTCTACCTCCTTTAATTGAGGAGTCAATAGCAATAGGTATTTATAGGGAGAGAGAATGACCATATTCTTTAAGACTGTATTTCCTAGTAACTCAACCATTCTATATTAGTGGAAGGTAGTACATTTAAATACATTTGGGCAGTACATATTGGTTTTGATGGTTGTGAAAGAGCTGGAGGGTTTTGCAACCCCATAGGAAGAAAAATATTATCAATGAAATAGACATACACCCAGAACTCCCAAGAACTAAACCACCAACCAAAGAGTGCACATGGAGGGACCCATGACTCCAGCTGAATATGTAGCAGAGGATGACCTTATCTGGCATCAATGGGAGGGGAAGCCATTGGACCTATGAAAGTTCAATGCCCCAGTGTAGGGGAATGCTAGCGTGGTGAGGTGGGAGTGGGTGGGGTTTGGGGAGCACCCTCACAGACACAGGGGGGACAGGGGAAGGGATAGAGTATTTGTGGAGGGGAAACTGAAAAGGGGAATAATATTGGAAATAAAATATACAAATAAATATTAAGTACATTAAAATTTTATTTAATATTATTAGAGAATCATGAAAGAAAAAATTAATACCACAGTGGCATAACTTTTCACACGATAATGGTAACTACAATAAAAAAAATCACAAGTGTTAGCAATGATGCAGAAAAATCAACACCTTATAGCACTAATGGGGAGAAACATGCATTATTAGTTCTGTTAGTTCCTCAATGTTATGTAGTATATAATTGAGCAAATCCAGATATATCCTTAAAAGACAAACGAACTACCTTTTTAGAAAAATATGCAAATGTATAACAATGTTGTCCAGTTTAACAGTTCAACACACTTATTTGTTGACACTCTGCATATGCAGTCAATATATACAGATATGCTACATAACATTAGGTATGATCTGCCTGTGGGTTTTGAATAATATTTTTGATGCACCTATGGATGACACAGTTTCATATGTAATTGCTATGGTCTATATTGATTTGTTTAATATTACTAGGAAAAGATTTTAAAACAAATTTCAATAATTTGAAATAATTAAACTCTTATCATAGTTCCTGACAGCATTTCTTTATATATATATATTCTCCCATATAATACATTCTGACTACAGTATGCTCTCCCTCTCTCCTCTCCTCCCAGTCCCCCTCTACTACCTCCAATTTTTTCCAGATCCTTCACCATTTCCCTTCAGAAAAGAGCAGGCCTCCCAGGGATATCTATAAGATATAATAAGATACAATAAGACCCAATAAGATACAAAGCAAAAACCCTTATATCAAGCCTGGGCAAGGCAGCCCTGTAAAAGGAAAAAGGTCCCAAATGAAGGCATCAATTCTTGTTAATTATTGTTTTAATTGGTCATATATTCAAAATACACATGGCTGCTTAGTCAAAATGGATTAAATGAAAACTACCGGTACAGAACCAAATCTGGTTTTCAAAAAGGAGCATAAGCTTCCCCAAATACTTTTTACTGGTATTTATGCATTACAATGGAGGGATCTGCAATACCCAACCCTGACAAGAAATCTTAAGCTCTGTCACGATACTACAGTGAATAATTCCGCACCTTATCCTATGACAGGCTTCAGTAAAGTAACAAATACACAACACAATTTGTTCAGAGTCTCTAGGGTGGGAATAAACCTATTCCTCACAGCCCTTTCAACTGTGATTCACATACTGTTTCATCTCTAAAATTGTGATTACCTCTTAAATGATATAAAAATAATTACAGGTGATATATATGGCATATATATGAACAACACATGAACATATTGTTTGCACATAAGTGTGAGCTGTGAGATAACTATTATTTATATGTAAATATTCTACAATATGAAAGATTCTAAAGTGGTCCTCGAGTATTCCAGAGAAAGAATGTCCAACTAATACAAATTAAAAATTATTAGCAACCATTCATATAACATGCTCAAAGAGTGCTTTGAAGTGGGGCAAAATGATTATTTTTTTCTGAACTGAAGGACTGGATCTCTTGGACTTACATTGATATATACAATTTTGACAACCAAATATTTTTGTAAAAACTTTATGATTATAAAATAACTAAAATAGATGGACTGTTGTGGTTCACTCAGAATGCTGAGGATAGATAGCAGTAGGTCAATATATTGAAACTTAAAGTTATGAAAGTTATGATATGGTACAGATTGAGATTCACTCTCAAAACTAGAAGAACATTATTAGAATGGGTCTGTATTTCGTAGTTCCAAAATATTCAGCAACATTTTTTTTTAATTCTTGAACTGAAATAATGTGGAACTGTAAAAGGTAGCCTAGTACCAGGATAGAAGCCCTAGAGAACCTGAAGGGAAGACAGTAAGAGCCTCTCCTGTTCCCTGGCACCAGGCTCCTGTCACTAGCAGCAGCCCCCTCCCCCAATAGATTTTTGGCCATCAGTCATGTAAGGACAATTTCCCAAGCCCCTCCACATGTGGAGGATGAGACCTGTTGTCACATAGGCTCAAGGCAGTTCTCCATTTTATTGAGGTACCTAAAGGCCTGGAGGCTTAGCCAATAAGCTTTCCTTCCCAGACACTCCTCTCTGCAAAAGGTATTTAACCTCAGGCCCATCCTGAGAAGTAGGGTATGGTTTTAGACATCTACTTTGTGCCATGACAATAAGTGCCTTAAAACAATGAACTGTCTCCTTTCATGGGATCTGCCATGGGAAGCCATGGAGAAGGTTTTTGCCTATAGAGCCACCATATAATCTTCCTAAGAAGGCCTCTTTACATACCCAGCCATGAGCACCACCAAGCCAAGCCCAACGCTACCACTCATCAAACCAAGGACCCTCTCTGAGGGACCAGACAAAGGTCCCCTCTTCTTCTTCCTTGACCACAAGACTGGACTACATCCATCCTGTGGGCCGACCCCCATTCTCAGTTCTCTATATCTAGTGCACCAAGATGTCCGAGAGCCTGAGAACCAGATGGCCCTGACCTCCTCCCAAGTCTAGGGACCTCCAAGCCAGCTTCTGTTGTCTCGAGCTTCGGACTGTGCTTCCCCACCCCAAAAGTGGTATCCCCGAACTTCCCTACAACCAAAATGCAGATCACTGAGATCAAGGAAAATCTACAGAGCAAGTTCCAGGATAGCCATGCTCAGGCAATGAGAATCAAATAACCCTATTAAAATAAATAGGGTACAGAGCTAAACAAAGAATTCTCAACTGAGGAATGTAGAATGGTGGAGAAATACCTAAAGAAATGTTAAAAATAGTTGTCAGGGAAATACAAATCAAAACAATCCTGAGATTGTGTCTCACACCATTCAGAATAGCTAAGATCAAAAACTCAGATGACAGCAGAAGCTGGCAAGGATGTAGAGAAAGAGGAGCACTTTTCCATTGCTGGTGAGATTACAAACTGGTACAACCACTCTGGAAATCAGTCTGGAGGTTCCACAGAAAATCGGACATATTACAATACACTACCTGAGGACCCAGCTATACCACTCCTGGGCATATACCCAAAAAATGCTCCAACACATAACAAAGACACATGCTCCACTATATTCATAGCAGCCTTATTTATAATAGCCAGAAGCTGGAAAGAACCCAGATGTCCTTCAACAGAGGAATGGATACAGAAAATGTGGTACATCAACACAATGGAGTAGTACTCGGCTATTAAAAACAATAACTTCATGAAATTCTTCGGCAAATGGATGGAATTAGAAAGTTTCATCCTGAGTGAGGTAAACCAGTCACAAAATAACACACATGGTATGCATTTACTGATAAGTGTTTATTAGCCCAAAGGCTCAGAATACCCATGATACAATTCACAGACCACATAAAGCTCAAGAAGAGGGAAGACCAAAGTGTGGGTGCTTCAGTTATTCTTAGAAGGAGGAATAAAAAAACTCAATGGAGGAAATATGGAGGCAAAGTATGGAGCAGAGACTGATGGTAAGGCCATCCAGAGACTGCCCCCCTGAGAATCCATTCCATATATAGAAACCAAACCCAGACACTACAGCAGATGCCAAGAAGTGCTTACTGACAGGAGCCTTATGTAGCTGTCTTCTGAGAGGCTGTGCCAGAGCCTGAAAAATACAAAGGTGAATGTTTGGAGCCAACCATTGGCCTCAGCACAGGGTCCCCAGTGGAGGAGTTAGAAAAATGACTGAAGGAGCTGAAGGTGTTTGCAATTCCAAAGGAGGAACAATATCAACCAACCAGAATCCTCAGAGCTCCCAGGGACTAAACCACTAACTAAGAGCACACAGTGGATGGCCATGGCTCCAGCTGCACATGTACCAGAGGATGGCCTTGTCTGGCATAAATCAGAGGAGAGGCCCTTGTTCCAATTTAGGCTTGAAGCCACAGTGTAGGGGAATGCCACGGCAGGGAGGCAGGAATGGGTGGGTGGGTTGGGGAAGACCTTTATAAAAGCAGGAGAGAATGGGACAGGCGGTTTCTGGGGGGAAACCAGGAAAGGGGATAACATTTGAAATGTAAATAAATGAAATATCCAACAAAAATTAAAAAATAAATAAATATAAAAATGAGGTGCAAAGCTAAATAAAGAATTCTCAACTAAAGAATCATGAGTGGCCAAGAAACGCCTAAAAAAAAATGTTCAATATCCTTACTCAACACGGAAATGCAATCAAAATGAACCTGAGATTCCAACTCACACCAGTCATAATGGTTAAGATTAAAAACTCAGGTGACAGCAGATGCTGTTGAGGATGGGGAGAAGGAGGAACACTCCTCCACTGTTGGTGGGATTGCAAGTTAGTATGAATACTATGGAAATCAGCCTGGTGGCTCCTCAGAAAATTGGACATAGTACTACACAAGGACCCACCTATACCACTCCTTGTCATAAATCTAAAATATGCGCCAACATATAACAAGGACACATTCTCCACTAAGTTCATAGCAGCCTTATTTATAAAAGCCAGAAGTTGGAACCTACCCAGATGCCCCTCAACAGAAAAAGGGTTATAGAAAATGTGGTCTATTTAAACAATGGAGTACTACTCAGATAGGAATAGCAGTGACTTCATGAAATTTGTAGACAAATAGATGGAACTAGCAAAGAGCCTCAGTAAGGTAACCCAGTCACAAAAGAGCACACATTAGGTATATACTCACTGATGAGTGGATGGATAATATGGATAAAGCTTGAAATACCCATGATACAACTCACAGACAATATAAAGCTCAAGAAGGGAGACCAAAATGTGGGTGGTTCAGTCTTCTTAGAAAGGGAACAAAATATTCACAGGAGATAGAGGGTGGGCAGGACTTTGGAGGAAGGGAGGAGCAGGATAGGAAAAATCGGGGAGGGGCAGGTATGGAAGGAGATGGTGGAGAAGTATAGATGATCAGTAAATTAAAGAAAGATGTGTAACAATGGGGGATTGGGAACTGGGGTTAGCTACAAGAAAGTTCCTGATACCAGGACAAGAGACTCCCAGAACCAAATGATGATGACATTAGCAGAAAAACACAACAAAGTGGAGGGAGAACCTGTATCCAGAGGTTAGGCAAGGCCCCTGGCTGAGGGATGGGGCTACCTACTCATCTCCAAAATTTTAACTCAGAATTACTCCTGTCTAAAGAAAATATGGTGACAAAGTGTGGAGCATAGACTGAAGGAAAAGCCATTCAGAGACTGCCCCTCCCCCAGGGGAGGCCTCCATCCCTTATACAGAGTCCAAACGCAGATACTATTCCTAATGCCAAGAAGTTCATGCTGACAGGAGCCTGATACAGCTCTCTCCTGAGAACTTCTGCCAGAGGAACTTCTGACAAATACAGAGGCAGATGTTTGCAGCCAACCATTGGACTGAGCACCACAGGGACCTCAATGGAGGAATTATGGAAAGAACTGAAAAAGTTGAAGAAGTTTGCAACCTCATAGAAAGAAAAACAGTATCAACCAACTAGACTCCCCAGAGCTCCTAGGGACTAAACCAACAAGCAAAGGGTACACATGAAGGGACTCAGCCTCTAGATGCATATGTAGCAGAGGATGGCCTTATCTGGCATCAATGGGAGGAGAGGACCTTCAGGGCAGTGAAGGAGTAGTAGGTGGATGGGTGGGAGAGCACACTCATAGAAGCAGGAGGAGGGGAGAAAGAATAAGTGGTTTGAGGAGGGAAATCTGGGAAAGGAGATAACATTTGAAATTTAAATACAATATCCAATTTAAAAATGAGCCCATGCTACACTACAGAAACACAAATGAATAATAGAATGTGCTCTCTATAATTTTCTCTGGTATTTTGAATACTTGGAAATAGATATGTAATATATCACTCTCTAAAATACTAAAAAAAATGAATTATTCTATAATTTCCCACATCTCTCCTGAAACACAATATTATTTAATATTGGCCAAATATGAAAGTACAATTAGAAATATTTTATTAGGAAACTAGGGATAATTAACAACCGTGAAATTAAAACACATTATCAATGCATTGTCAGAAAATATTAAATATATGCTAAATTATGTGAGCTTTTCAAATCAGATCCAATTAATACTGTAGAGAAATATTTACACCCTAAAGACTGTAAGTATGTAAAGCAGTGGAAACATTTTAAGCTAAGGTGTTTGTTCTGAATGGAGTGAGGGTTTCATGGCCATTTATGCGTTTCTTTTATGTATACTCTCTCACCTTGTGTACTACTAAAGCTTAAGAAATGAACAATGCAAACAAAGAACCAAAATTCTCTTCAAGCAACTATCAGTTTGTAGAGATTCAGAAAAAAGAAAAGAAAAGAAACAACCCACATCTAAATTCAAGTAATGTTGTACTATTACTGTACTGGAACAGATTCCTAGTATAATCTATCCTATTTAAGAAAATATCGAGAATTTATAACAGTGGGAAAGGAGTACAATAGGTGCTGATAAAAAAAGCCTCTTTCAGCATAGAAGTGTCTAGCCTAAAGGGGGGGGGGGAAGAGCCAGAAGTCACTAGTTACTGTAAATTCCCTGTAGGAAAGCTTCCTTTCAATGCTCCTTTTAAAAGGTGAACAAAAGGAGTGAATCTATTAGGAAAGGTAGGAGAAACTGTAGCCAAGTACTAAAACCCTTAAATAAGATATTACTTTTTTTTTTCTGGAGCTGGTTTCTCCCATAGACAGCCTGCTTAATAACTTGAAAGATGTTGGAGAGGAAAGATGAGTAAAAAATTATATCTTCATAAAATAAAGAGAGAAAGATAGGTGCTTCATTCAGATATTATCAACTTGGTAATTTATATTATACTCTTTCAAATTCACATAAAAGTGTTTTTTTTTCAAATATATCATGGCCAGCTCTTCATATCCATACACATCCACAAACATATAATGTTAAAATGTATCATTATAATATTGTTTTACCTCTCACTATAAAATATTTTCCTTCACAAGCTCATAGATATGAAACTTTCAATATAGATTTTCATTTAAATATAGCTTTTCCTTATCCTCTAAGAATAGTGGTACTTGTCCCAAACAAAAAGCTACACCTATATTCCAGTATCTATAGGAAAGAAGAATGAAATATTAATATAGTATTATTACTAAAATACTAATAATGACATAGAGAAACATAACTCTTTAATATCATTATCTGACCTTGAAAATCATCAAAATAAGTCTGTAGACATAACCTCTACAAGACAATACTGAAGTTACTAGAAATCAGTTATGCATTTAGCCTCAATCATTATACATACATATATATATGTATGTATATATATATATATTTATATATATATATATATATTTATATATATATATAAAGACTTCACTCTAAAATGTAATGTTGCTATTTATAACATAAGGACGATAAGGTAGTTCAGCAGTTTAGTGAAATATCAAGCATGAAGACCTAAGTTTAAACTCATATATGGAAGAAATAAAATGACTTCTATAAATTTTCTCATTTTCACATGCACTCATTGGCTTGTGTGCATGTGTGTGTGTACCTACCCAAAACAAATAAATGTAAAAAGATTAAAAATTGGTCAAAAGTATGTAGAGAAAAACAGTTGTATTCATTAACAGTTCTAAGTCCTGATTTTCTCTCACTGGTACCATAATAACCACAATTGAAACTCAGTTCTCAAAAAACAAAGTCAATTTCTAAAGAGATCAGAATACTAAAGAAGTATCTATTATTTTACTATTATTAAATATGATGAAAGAAAACAAAACTGAAAAGATATCCTAGTGAGGAAATGGAAAAACACAACAGTTTATAAAGGATTTTGTGTAACTGATCTTATACATAAATGCTCATAATTCATTTTAGTAATACTCCAGAAATGTCTGTCTCCATAACTATAACATTATTTCTTCTATTCCTGATGAAAATTGACATAAAAGGTACATATTTTCATGGTGCTGTATGGAGTAAGAAAATTTAGTGTGTGGCGCCTTATAAACTTTTCATCCTTCTTCACCCTCATAAGCCCAGCAGTGGTCTAGCAGAAAATATAATCAGTAGCAATTATTCTCCTCATAATACTCTTCCAAGTGAACCAAGAAACATAACCCTGTGCATGTGGGCTGTATGTTAAACCAATGAGCTTTCTGAATACTATGATTAACTTTTGTGCATGGTTTTCATTACTGTATGGCCCTTAATAAAATAGCACAAATAATTGTAAAGATTCCTTGGACATACCTTACCATATCACTTCATCAAAACTGAGATAAGAAACTTACTACCAATTCCTAGCCTAAAGTGGAATTCCTCAAAACATACATATGTTCTTTGCTTTCCTCGATAATATATTATTAGAAATTACTTAATTGAGATTAGTAGCCCTATTAAGTTAAAGAAGTCTATTATTTATATATTCCTAAATTATTGATACAGGGTAAAACATAAGTTTAGAAAATTATTTATGATCTTAATAAATTGAACATTAAAATGTATAACTTATTCAAAATAAACTCTTGAATAATTCTGAAAGTAATTATATTAATCATAATGTTATTCCTTTTTTACCACATTCCTTCCTGTATATGCAAGAAATGAATAAGACTTTGAAAATGAATACTGTATATGTATATATAATATTACATATATATGAAGGGAACAAAGCAATATGTAACAACTTTGATGAATGTCAAAATCACAAAGAGCGAAGCTACAATATGTTTCACAATGAATACATTATTTCAACCATTATATACAGTTAAAAATTGTAAACACTCTTATAAGATTGCTGAGAGGCTAACTGGGCAGTAGAGTGCTTACCTATCATATGTGAAACCCAATAATTCACAACCAAATGATAAACATATTAAAATTCCTTGTTCTGGGGAACTACCTCATTCTGTACAGTTACTTGCCTCATAAGCCCAAGAAACTGAATTTGCTCAGCAGACCCTGTGTGAGAAGAAAAGTCTAGTACTATGTTGGGGAGACAGGTACATAAGACATGCTGGAGATAATTCCTGGACATTGAGAAATATTTGTCCCAAAGCAGATAAATAGCAGTCCTGTGGATGACAATGGAGGTTGTCACCTAGCCTCAACAATCTTGCACACACACACACACACACACACACATACACTCACACACAGACACACAAACAGACAGTATAAACAAATGCATATTCATGTGCATGTACACATACACATGCATAAAAATGAAAATTCATTTCTATGATTTTAAATGAGTTAAAAATATCTGCATAACCAGTCAGGGAGTGTGTTCTGTGAGACATTAAGTGAAAATGATCAGTGTTGAATCTATAGACATAGAGTAAGTCAGTAGGTTGTATTCATATATTTCTTCATATATATTAATATATTGTATAATATATATAAATAACAATAATAAAAAAAGATTGTAAAGTTGAGAGGGAGACCAGGGCTAATGTAGAAGAGATTGGTGGGAGAAAAGGAAAGGTGAGATTGATATAATTATATTTTAATAAAATATATTAAATCAAAACCAGTAAATATTTACCATTTTATTCTGAATATTAGTTATAAAACTCAACATTAAGGAGCTGGAAATAAGTTTTAGATAAACTTTTAATTACCACTAGTCTTTGTCACTAATTTAAAATATAGTATTCAAAAATACAATGTTAAAGCATGTGGTCCCCTGACCTCCATTGTCTCGCTCTGGACTTGCTCTTCTGTACCCAGGAGCCTTAGAGAACTCCAAGGGCATCCTGCTTCTTCTTGGATGTCTGTGGAAGCCCAAAGAACAACCAACTTGGAACATTGTCCCATCAATTCCTTGCCAGTAGGGTCTGCCCCACAGCTTCCCTTGCCTTCTCTAAGAGTCATGCTGGTATGAGGATCATCCAGGCAACACCATGGAAAAAGAAATGGCTAAAGGACAGCAGAAGAATACAACCAACAAGATAAAGGGCAATATGATACCACCAGAGCCCAGTTATACTGCTAGCTGAAGCCCTGGATATTCTAGCAAAACTGAAGCACAACATGATCTTAAATTCAATCTTAGAAAGATGATATAGGTCTTTACAAGGGATGTGAATAAATCCCTTAAGAAAATACAGGAAAATATACTTAAATGACTGGAGGCCTTTAAAGAACATACCAATAAATATAAAAATAAATACAGGAAAATAGAATCAAACTGGTGAATTTATGAATCAAAATGTCCAAATACTGCAAATAGAAAGAGAAGTAATATTGAAAACAGAAACTAAGACAATCCAGTAAAGAGAACAGGAAGCACAGACAGAAGTATAACCAACAGAATACAAGAAATAGAAGAGAGAATATAAGGAATCTACACATAGGTCAAAGAATACGAAATCTAAAATGTTCATTACATAAAATATCCCGAAATTCTGGGAAAGTATGAAAAGAACAAACTCCAGAATAGTAGGAATACAAGAAGAAGAAGGTTCCCAGTTCAAAGGCCCAGAAAACACTTTCAACAAAATCATATAAGAAAATGTCCATAACCCAAAGAAAAACATGCCTATAAATGTATAAGAAGCTTAAAGAATGCTAAATAGATTTTTTCCAGAAGGGAAATTCTCCCAGCACATAATAATCAAAACACTAGATGTACAGAATAAAGAAAGAATATTAGAAGCTGCAAGGGGAAAATGCCAAGTAACATATAAAGACAGACCTCTCTGAATTACACCCAACTTTTCAACTAAGATTAGAAAAGCTAGAATGACACAGGCAGATGTCTTGAAAGCTCCAAGAGACCACAGATGTCAGCATAAATACTATACCAAGCAAAACTTTCAATCAACATAAAATGGAAAAAAAAGATATTCAATTTTAAAAAATAACCTTAAAAATATCTTTCTATAAGTTCAGCCCTGTGGAGATACTAGAAAGTTCCAACCAAAAGAGGCTAACTACACCCAAGAACACAGGAAATAAATATCCATATACCAGCAAAGCATAGGAAAGGAAACACACACACACACACACACACACACACACACACACACACACACACACACACACACTCATACTACCACCACTGTCTTAGTTAGGGTTTCCATTGCTGTGAAGAAACACCATGACCACAGCAACTCTTATAAAGGACAATATTTATTTGACACTGCCTTACAGTTTCAGAGGTTCTGTCCATTATCATTATAATAGGAAGCATGGCAGTGTTCAGGCAGACATAGTACTAGAGAAAGAACTGAGAAATCTACATCTTAATCTGAGGACAGACAGAAAGAAACTCTTCTTCCGCTGGTAGCTAGAAGTAGTCTCTTTTCTGCTCTGAGTGGAGCCTGAGCATAAGAGCTACAAAGCTCACCTACACGATGACTCACTTCCTCCCATTAGGACTCAACTACTCCACAATGCCTCACCTCCAAATAGTACTATTCCTTGGGCTAAGCATATTCAAACCACCAAATTCCACTTCCTGTGCCCATAGGTATGGTTGAACACACACAAGTTTATGGGTGTCATACCCAGCCATAATGCACAATGCACAATGCACAATAAATTTAGTCCAACTTCAAGTCCCCATAGTCTATCATAATCATAACAATGTTTAAAAGTCTGAAGTTTTAAGTTTCTTCTGAGATTCATATTATCTTTTACCTATAATCACCTATAAAACCAAAGTCAAAAACCAGATCACATACATCCAAAATATCATGGTGACATAATCATGGCACAGGATACACATTTTCATTCCAACATGTTGTAGTGAAGAAGTACTGGATCAAAGCAAGATGAAAAAAATGCTGAGCAAACTCTAAACTCTCCATCTCCATGTCTGATGTCAAAATGCTCTTCAGATCTTCAAATCCTTTCATCTTTATTTTTTTTTCGTGTTGGCTTGACCGAGTTTCTTTTTTTTTGGATTATTCATTCTTTTTTTATTTATTTTATTTTTTTATTAACTTGAGTATTTCTTATATACATTTCGAGTGTTATTCCCTTTCCCGGTTTCCAGGCAAACATCCCCTCCCCCCTCCCCTTCCTTATCAGTGTTCCCTCCCAACCCTCCCCCCATTGCCGCCCTCCCCCCATAGTCTAGTTCACTGGGGGTTCAGTCTTAGCAGGACCCAGGGCTTCCCCTTCCACTGGTGCTCTTACTAGGATATTCATTGCTACCTATGAGGTCAGAGTCCAGGGTCAGTCCATGTATAGTCTTTAGGTAGTGGCTTAGTCCCTGGAAGCTCTGGTTGCTTGATATTGTTGTACTTTTGGGGTCTCGAGCCCCTTCAAGCTCTTCCAGTTCTTTCTCTGATTCCTTCAACGGGGGACCTATTCTCAGTTCAGTGGTTTGCTGCTGGCATTCGCCTCTGTATTTGCTGTATTCTGGCTGTGTCTCTCAGGAGCGATCTACATCCGGCTCCTGTCGGTCTGCACTTCTTTGCTTCATCCATCTTGTCTAATTGGGTGGCTGTATATGTATGGGCCACATGTGGGGCAGGCTCTGAATGGGTGTTCCTTCAGTCTCTGTTTTAATCTTTGCCTCTCCTTTCCCTGCCAAGGGTATTCTTTTTCCTCATTTAAAGAAGGAGTGAAGCATTCACATTTTGATCATCCATCTTGAGTTTCGTTTGTTCTAGGGATCTAGGGTAATTCAAGCATTTGGGCTAATAGCCACTTATCAATGAGTGCATACCATGTATATCTTTCTGTGATTGGGTTAGCTCACTCAGGATGATATTTTCCAGTTCCAACCGTTTGCCTACGAATTTCATAAAATCGTTGTTTTTGATGGCTGAGTAATATTCCATTGTGTAGATGTACCACATTTTCTGTATCCATTCCTCTGTTGAAGGGCATCTGGGTTCTTTCCAGTTTCTGGCTATTATAAATAAGGCTGCGATAAACATAGTGGAGCACGTGTCTCTTTTATATGTTGAGGCATCTTTTGGGTATATGCCCAAGAGAGGTATAGCTGGATCCTCAGGCAGTTCAATGTCCAATTTTCTGAGGAACCTCCAGACTGATTTCCAGAATGGTTTTACCAGTCTGCAATCCCACCAACAATGGAGGAGTGTTCCTCTTTCTCCACATCCTCGCCAGCATCTGCTGTCACCTGAGTTTTTGATCTTAGCCATTCTCACTGGTGTGAGGTGAAATCTCAGGGTTGTTTTGATTTGCATTTCCCTTATGACTAAAGATGTTGAACATTTCTTTAGGTGTTTCTCAGCCATTCGGCATTCCTCAGCTGTGAATTCTTTGTTTAGCTCTGAACCCCATTTTTTAATAGGGTTATTTGTTTCCCTGTGGTCTAACTTCTTGAGTTCTTTGTATATTTTGGATATAAGGCCTCTATCTGTTGTAGGATTGGTAAAGACCTTTTCCCAATCTGTTGGTTGCCGTTTTATCCTAACCACAGTGTCCTTTGCCTTACAGAAGCTTTGCAGTTTTATGAGATCCCATTTATCGATTCTTGATCTTAGAGCATAAGCCATTGGTGTTTTGTTCAGGAAATTTTTTCCAGTGCCCATGTGTTCAAGATGCTTCCCTAATTTCTCTTCTATTAGTTTGAGTGTGTCTGGTTTGATGTGGAGGTCCTTGATCCACTTGGACTTAAGCTTTGTACAGGGTGATAAGGATGAATCGATCTGCATTCTTCTACATGTTGCCCTCCAGTTGAACCAGCACCATTTGCTGAAAATGCTATCTTTTTTCCATTGGGTGGTTTTGGCTCCTTTGTCAAAAATCAAGTGACCATAGGTGTGTGGGTTCATTTCTGGGTCTTCAATTCTATTCCATTGGTCTATCTGTCTGTCTCTGTACCAATACCATGCAGTTTTTATCACTATTGCTCTGTAATACTGCTTGAGTTTAGGGATAGTGATTCCCCCTGAAGTCCTTTTATTGTTGAGGATAGCTTTAGCTATCCGGGGTTTTTTGTTATTCCAGATGAATTTGCAAATTGTTCTGTCTAACTCTTTGAAGAATTGGATTGGTATTTTGATGGGGATTGCATTGAATCTGTAGATTGCTTTTGGTAAAATGGCCATTTTTTCTATATTAATCCTGCCAATCCATGAGCATGGGAGATCTTTCCATTTTCTGAGGTCTTCTTCAATTTCTTTCCTCAGTGTCTTGAAGTTCTTATTGTACAGATCTTTTACTTGCTTGGTTAAAGTCACACCGAGGTACTTTATATTATTTGGGTCTATTATGAAGGGTGTCGTTTCCCTAATTTCTTTCTCGGCTTGTTTCTCTTTTGTATAGAGGAAGACAACTGATTTATTTGAGATTATTTTATACCCAGCCACTTTGCTGAAGTTGTTTATCAGCTTTAGTAGTTCTCTGGTGGAACTTTTGGGATCACTTAAATATACTATCATGTCATCTGCAAATAGTGATATTTTGACCTCTTCTTTTCCGATCTGTATCCCCTTGATCTCCTTTTGTTGTCTGATTGCTCTGGCTAGAACTTCAAGAACTATATTGAATAAGTAGGGAGAGAGTGGGCAGCCTTGTCTAGTCCCTGATTTTAGTGGGATTGCTTCAAGTTTCTCTCCATTTAGTTTAATGTTAGCAACTGGTTTGCTGTATATGGCTTTTACTATGTTTTAGGTATGGGCCTTGAATTCCTATTCCTTCCAGGACTTTTATCATGAAGGGGTGTTGAATTTTGTCAAATGCTTTCTCAGCATCTAATGAAATGATCATGTGGTTCTGTTCTTTCAGTTTGTTTATATAATGGATCACGTTGATGGTTTTCCGTATATTAAACCATCCCTGCATGCCTGGGATGAAGCCTACTTGATCATGGTGGATGATTGTTTTGATGTGCTCTTGAATTCGGTTTGCCAGAATTTTATTGAGTATTTTTGCGTCGATATTCATAAGCGAAATTGGTCTGAAATTCTCTTTCTTTGTTGTGTCTTTGTGTGGTTTAGGTATAAGAGTAATTGTGGCTTCGTAGAAGGAATTCGGTAGGGCTCCATCTGTTTCAATTTTGTGGAATAGTTTGGATAATATTGGTATGAGGTCTTCTATGAAGGTCTGATAGAATTCTGCACTAAACCCGTCTGGACCTGGGCTCTTTTTGGTTTGGAGACCTTTAATGACTGCTTCTATTTCCTTAGGAGTTATGGGGTTGTTTAACTGGTTTATCTGTTCCTGATTTAACTTCGATACCTGGTATCTGTCTAGGAAATTGTCCATTTCCTGAAGATTTTCAAGTTTTGTTGAATATAGGTTTTTATAGTAAGATCTGATGATTTTTTGAATTTCCTCTGAATCTGTTGTTATGTCTCCCTTTTCATTTCTGATTTTGTTAATTTGGACGCACTCTCTGTGTCCTCTCGTTAGTCTGGCTAAGGGTTTATCTATCTTGTTGATTTTCTCAAAGAACCAACTTTTGGTTCTGTTGATTCTTTCTATGGTCCTTTTTGTTTCTACTTGGTTGATTTCAGCTCTGAGTTTCATTATTTCCTGCCTTCTACTCCTCCTGGGTGTATTTGCTTCTTTTTGTTCTAGAGCCCTTAGGTGTGCTGTCAAGCTGCTGACATATGCTCTTTCCTGTTTCTTTCTGCAGGCACTCAGCGCTATGAGATTTCCTCTTAGCCCAGCTTTCATTGTGTCCCATAAGTTTGGGTATGTTGTACCTTCATTTTCATTAAATTCTAAAAAGTTTTTAATTTCTTTCTTTATTTCTTCCTTGACCAGGTTATCATTGAGTAGAGCACTGTTCAATTTCCACATATATGTGGGCATTCTTCCCTTATTGTTACTGAAGACCAGTTTTAGGCCGTGGTGGTCCGATAGCACGCACGGGATTATTTCTATCTTTCTGTACCTGTTGAGGCCCGTTTTTTGACCAATTATATGGTCAATTTTGGAGAAAGTACCATGAGGAGCTGAGAAGAAGGTATATCCTTTTGCTTTAGGATAGAATGTTCTATAAATATCCGTTAAGTCCATTTGGCTCATGACTTCTCTTAGTCTGTCGACATCACTGTTTAATTTCTGTTTCCATGATATGTCCATTGATGAGAGTGGGGTGTTGAAATCTCCCACTATTATTGTGTGAGGTGCAATGTGTGTTTTGAGCTTTAGTAAGGTTTCTTTTACGTATGTAGGTGCCCTTGTATTTGGGGCGTAGATATTTAGGATTGAGAGTTCATCTTGGTGGATTTTTCCTTTGATGAATATGAAGTGTCCTTCCTTATCTTTTTTGATGACTTTTAGTTGGAAATTGATTTTATTTGATATTAGAATGGCTACTCCAGCTTGCTTCTTCCGACCATTTGCTTGGAAAGTTGTTTTCCAGCCTTTCACTCTGAGGTAGTG
Organism: Rattus norvegicus; assembly: GCF_021556685.1. NCBI lineage: Eukaryota > Metazoa > Chordata > Mammalia > Rodentia > Muridae > Rattus > Rattus norvegicus. Next base: position 60,396,487 of record NC_141554.1, read on the forward strand.
TCTGTCTTTGTCTCTGAGGTGTGTTTCCTGTAGGCAGCAGAATGCAGGGTCCTCGTTGCGTATCCAGTTTGTTAATCTATGTCTTTTTATTGGGGAGTTGAGGCCATTGATATTGAGAGATATTAAGGAATAGTGATTATTGCTTCCCGTTATATTCATATTTGGATGTGAGGTTATGTTTGTGTGCTTTCATTCTCTTTGTTTTGTTGCCAAGACGATTAGTTTCTTGCTTCTTCTAGGGTATAGCTTGCCTCCTTATGTTTGGCTTTACCATTTATTATCCTTTGTAGTGCTGGATTTGTAGAAAGATATTGTTTAAATTTGGTTTTGTCATGAAATATCTTGGTTTCTCCATCAATGTTAATTGAGAGTTTTGCTGGATACAGTAACCTGGGTTGGCATTTGTGTTCTCTTAGGGTCTGTATGACATCAGTCCAGGATCTTCTGGCCTTCATAGTTTCTGGCGAGAAGTCTGGTGTGATTCTGGTAGGTCTGCCTTTATATGTTACTTGACCTTTTTCCCTTACTGCTTTTAATATTCTTTCTTTATTTTGTGCGTTTGGTGTTTTGACAATTATGTGACGGGAGATGTTTCTTTTCTGGTCCAATCTATTTGGAGTTCTGTAGGCTTCTTGTATGTCTATGGGTATCTCTTTTTTTAGGTCAGGGAAGTTTTCTTCTATGATTTTGTTGAAGATATTTACTGGTCCTTTGAGCTGGGAGTCTTCACTCTCTTCTATACCTATTATCCTTAGGTTTGATCTTCTCATTGAGTCCTGGATTTCCTGTATGTTTTGGACCAGTAGCTTTTTCCGCTTTACATTATCTTTGACAGTTGAGTCAATGATTTCTATGGAATCTTCTGCTCCTGAGATTCTCTCTTCCATCTCTTGTATTCTGTTGGTGAAGCTTGTATCTACAGCTCCTTGTCTCTTCTTTTGGTTTTCTATATCCAGGGTTGTTTCCATGTGTTCTTTCTTGATTGCTTCTATTTCCATTTTTAATTCCTTCAACTGTTTGGTTGTGTTTTCCTGGAATTCTTTCAGGGATTTTTGTGTCTCCTCTCTATGGGCTTCTACTTGTTTATTTATGTTTTCCTGGAATTCTTTCAGGGATTTTTGTGTCTCCTCTCTATGGGCTTCTACTTGTTTATTTATGTTTTCCTGGAATTCTTTCAGGCATTTTTGCGATTCCTCTCTGTAGGCTTCTACTTGTTCTCTAAGGGGGTTCTTCACGTCCTCCAGCATCATGATCAAAAATGATTTTGAAACTAGATCTTGCTTTTCTGGTGTGTTTGGATATTCCCTGTTTGTTTTGATGGGAGAATTGGGCTCCGATGGTGCCATGTAGTCTTGGTTTCTGTTGCTTGGGTTCCTGCGCTTGCCTCTCGCCATCAGATTATCTCTAGTGTTACTTTGTTCTGCTATTTCTGACAGTGGCTAGACTGTCCTATAAGCCTGTGTGTCAGGAGTGCTGTAGACCTGTTTTCCTCTCTTTCAGTCAGTTATGGGGACAGAGTGTTCTGCTTTCTGGCGTGTAGTTTTTCCTCTCTACAGGTCTTCAGCTGTTCCTGTGGGCCTGTGTCTTGAGTTCACCAGGCAGCTTTCTTGCAGCAGAAAATTTGGTCTTACCTGTGGTCCCGAGGCTCAAGTTTGCTCGTGGGGTGCTGCCCACGGGCTCTGTGCAGCGGCAGCAACCAAGAAGACCTGTGCCGCCCCTTCCGGGAGCTTCAGTGCACCAGGGTTCCAGATGGTCTTTGGCTTTTTCCTCTGGCGTCCGAGATGTGTGTGCAGAGAGCAGTCTCTTCTGGCTTCCCAGGCTTGTCTGCCTCTCTGAAGGTTTAGCTCTCTCTCCCACGGGATTTGGGTGCAGAGAACTGTTTATCCGGTCTCCTTTCATCTTTATTAACTACCAGAAACTTCTTTCTCTTGTGCTGTCTCCACTCCCTGTTAGCAATTTTCTAGGCAAGTATGCCACACTTCTGGCATCACATCTTGCTGTATCCATGATAATCTTTGTAGCTTTTGCTTGAGTCACTTCTCCAGCTCTGCCCTCTCTAGCATTCTAGGCTCTGGTTGACTCCACTCCATTGGTGCTGCTCCTCTGGTTACTCATCCCAAGGAACTGACATCTCCAATATTCTGGGATCTTCCACTGCAACTAAGCTTCACCTATAGCCTCTTATAGGCTCTCTTCACGTAGCAAGCCTCAAGTTTTTGGCATGACCATTATTCCTGGCCAGTTAACTGCATCTGAGGTTGCACTTCATCAATGGCATTTCCTGGCTTTTTAGATTGTCGTGCCTCAGCAGATCTCCATGACCACTTCATGTCTTCAAAACCAGTAAGATTAGGGTGATTCTTACACATTACCAAGTTTGGCTGCTAGCACAATACTGGTTTCTGGAACACTGCATCTTTGTGCTCTCCGAAAATAAATCTTGGAATATCTCACCTCAATGATGGCTTGTCTCTTCTTAATCAGGGCTAATATTTTTAGCTCCAAATAGCCAGAATGAATTTTCCTAGCCACCCCTTCTTACTTGAAGCTAAAACCTGAGCCATAAGGCCAAAACCGCTAATTTCTGAAGCTTTCCAGGGCTGGAAGTTTGTTAAGTTTTTCTATTATATAATCATCAGCTTTCTGGTTTCCATTTTTTTTATTAATGTATACACTTGTCATACTTTTTAAGCTGGTAAATCTTTTTATTGGATTTTTATTTACATTTCAAATGATATCTCTTTTCCAGGTTTCCAGTCCATAAACTCCCAATCCCATTCCCCCTCCCCTTTCTTCTCTGAGGGTGTTCCCCCACCTATCCACCTACTCCTTCACACTTCCCTGCCCTGATATTGCCCTACACTGAGTGAGAGAGGGAGTCAAGACTCGGCAAGACCAAGGGCTTCTCCACCTATTGGTGCCAAACAAGGCCATCCTCTGCTGCATATGCAGCTGGAAACATGGGTCTATGCCAGTGTAGACTTTGGGTAGTGGTTTAGTCCCTGGGAGCTCTGGTTGATGGGTATTGTTGTTCTTATGGGGTTGCAAGCTGCTTCAGCTCCGTCAATCCTTTCTCTAACACCTCCAATGGGGACCCAATTCTCAGTTCAATGGTTGGCTGAGAGCATTTGCCTCGTATTTGTCAGGCTCTGGCAGAGCCTCTCAGGAGACAGCTATATCAGGCTCCTGTCAGCATGCACTTCTTGGCATCACTAATAGTGACTGGATTTGGTGGCTGTATGAATATGGGCTGGATCCCAGGTGGGGCAGTCTCTGGACAGACTTTCCTTCAAAAACTTTGCTCAAACTTTGTCTCCGTATTTCCTCCTATGAATATTTTTGTTCTCCCTTCTAAGAAGGACTGAAGCCTCTCTACTTGGTCATCCTTCTTCTTGAGCTTCATGTGGTCTGTGGATTGTATCTTGGATAATCTGAGTTTTTGGGCAAATATCCACTTATAGTGGGTGCATACTATGTGGGGGTTTTCGTGTGTGTGTGTGTGTGTGTGTGTGAGAGAGAGAGAGAGAGAGAGAGAGAGAGAGAGAGAGAGAGAGAGAGAGAGAGAGATTGGGTTACCTCAGTTAGGATGATACTTTCTAATTCCATCCATTTGCCTAGGAATTTCTTGAAGTCATTTTTTTTAATAGCTGAGTAGTACTCCATTGTGTAGATGTACCACATTTTTTTTGTATCCATTCCTCTGTTGAAGGATATCTGGAGTATTTTCAGCTTCTGTCTATTATAAATAAAGCGGCTATGAACGCAGTGGAGCATGTGTCCTTTTTATATGTTTGAGCATCTTTTGGGAATATATCCGGGAATGTTATAGCTGGGTCTTCAGGTAGTACTATGTGCAATTTTCTGCGGAACCTCCAGATTTTTTTCCTGAGTGGTTGTACTAACTTGCAATCCCACAAACAATGGAGGAGTGTTCCTCTTTCTCCACATCCTTGCCAGCATCTGTTGTCACCTGCATTTTTAACCTTAGCCATTCTGACTGGTGTGAGGTAGGAAGAATCTCAGGGTTGTTTTGATTTGCATTTCCCTGATGACTAAGGATGTTGAACATTTCCTTAGGTACTTCTCAGTCATTCAATATTCCTCAGTTTAGAATTCTTTGTTTAGCTTCTTACCCCATTTTTAATAGGGTTATTTGATTCTCAGAGCCTTAGCATGACTATTCTGGAAGTTGCTCTGTAGATTGACTTTGAACTCATTTATCTGCATGTTTCTGTCTCCTAAGTTGTAGCATTAAAGATGTGCTTTAACATGCCTAGACCTAAGCTTTTCTTGACTTGGAAATTACTCTGTACCCATGCTGTCCCAGAACTCAGACATTAGCTTGCCTCCACCTCCTTGACCTAATCATTTCATGACCACTATGCTTCAAGATATAGATCAAAAACATGTGTCATCACATGTCAAGATCCAGATCAAAAGCCCGTGTCTCCAAGCTGCAAGACTGGGATCACAGGTAAGCCTTCCATTTTAGCATTGTAGTTCATTTAAGATTAAAAATCCAAATGAAACCAATTACAGGTAATTATAATGTGGAACATGATATATCTATCGATTTAACTGCAAACATATCAATAAACTTATTTGGGTGGTTAATTACATTTAATATCCTTGAATACAAGATTTAGCTCATTTACATTTCCTGGTGCCCCTATAATTCTTGAACCATACGTTTTGACATTTTCCTTTCTAAGTTTGCTATGCTTGATTCAATCGCTCCTCAAAACTGAACCACATGATAAGCTCTAACTTGGGCTTTATTGAGAATTCTTTGCCAATGTAATGAATCTGACTTTCTTCTCCTTAACCTATGGCAGACTCTTCAGACTTGGACAAAAATCAACCACATTCTTCTCTGAAATATCACAAAAACAGTCTCTGTACCATATAATAAAGTGCTTTTACCCTGAAACATCTAGACCCATCCCCCACAATTCAAATCACCCTCAGCACTATTGTTTTCCGTGCTTCTACTAGTATTGCACTTTAAGCCCCACTTAAAGCATTCCACAGTATTCCAAAGTTCCAAAATGCACATTCCTCCAAACAAAATATAGCCAGGCCTATCACATTAATTCCCTAGTTCCTGATAACAACTTCTGTCTTAGTTAGAATTTCCATTGGTGTGTAGAAATAACATCACCAACACACCTCTTATAAAGAACATTTAATTGAAGTTGGCTTACAGGTTCAGAGGTCCAGTCCATTATCATCATGGCAGGAAGCACTGCAGTGTCCAATAATTGAAATGGCTTCTTGGTGGATTTTTCCTTTGATGTGTATGAAGTGTCCTTTTCCTTCTTCCTCGATTACTTTTGGTTGAATGTCTGCTAACTAAATATTAGAAGGGCTACTCTATCTTATTTCTTGGGTGTGTTTGGACAACTCTTTTTGTGAGGATTTTAATGACTGTTTCTATTTCCTTATGGAATATAGGAATATTTAGATTGTTTACTTGATCTTGATTTAACTGTAGTAATTAGTATCTGTCTAGAAAATCACCAACTTCATTTAGATTTTACATTTTTGTGGAGTACAGGCTTGTTTTATAAATTTTTTATTGGATTTTAAAATTAACATTTCAAATGTTATTCTTTTCCCCAATCTCCCTGACATAAGACCACTATCCCATCCCCCTTCCCTTCTTCTATAGGGTGTTCCCCTCCCCATCCACACTCACTTGCCACCCCCTGACATTCCCCTACACTGGAGGAGGGGGGTCTAACCTTGGCAGGAACAAGGGCTTCTCCCTTCCACTGGTGCCCAAAACGGCCATCCTCTGCTATATATGCAGAGCACGGGATCAGTCCAGGTATAGTTTTAGGGTAGTGGTTTAGTCCCTGGGAAATCTGGTTGGTTGGCATTGTTGTTCTTATGGGGTTGCAAGCCCCTTCAGCTCTTTCAATCCTTTCTCTAATTCCTCCAGTAGGGATCCCTTTCTGGGTTCAGTGGTTTGCTACTAGCATTTGCCTCTGTATTTGACATGCTCTGGCTATGCTTCTCAGGAGACATCTATATCCAGCTCCTGTCAGCATGCACTTCTTAGCTTCATCAATCTTATCTAGTTTTGGTGGCTGTATATATATATATATGAGTCAACTCTAGCTAACTCTCATAGCTATGGGGATAATGAGTAGCCACTTCCTGTATTCAGACAGGACAACTAGAGGAAGGATAAAGACATCAACACAACCACACAACCTTCCACCCAAATGTCTCCTGGCTACCAGATGTGCAGGGACAAAGATAGAACAGAAAGTGGGAATGACCAAACAATGTCTGGCCAAATTTGAGACACACCCATGAACAAAATCTAACACTATTATTGATATTCTGTTACATTTTCAGACAGGAGCCTAGCATAAATGTCCTCTGAGATACTCCATCCTGCAGCCAAGGGAAACAGACACAGAAATCCACAGCCAAACTTTAGAGAGAGTTTAGAGTGTCTTGTGGAAGAGTTGGGGGAAGAACTGTGGGACCCGTAGAAGACAGTGATTCCACAAAATGACCAACGAACATGGACCCTTGGGAGCTCCCAGTGGCTGAGCCACTAACCAAACAGCAAGGACATAGGTCCCTGCACACATGTTGCAGAAATACAGCCTGGTCTTCACGTGGGTCCCCAAAACCTGAAGCAGGGACTCTCCCTGAATCTGTTGTCTGTCTGTGGATCTCATTCCCCTATGTGGGCTGCTTTTTTCTTGCCTCACTAAGAGAGGATTTGCTTGGTCCTGCAGTGACTTGATATTCATGGGTTGGGTTGTGGGGTATGGGTGTGGGATATGGGGTATGGAATGGACCCAGTGATGGTTCTCCCTTCTCAGAAGAGGAGAGTGAGAAATGAGGGAGTATCGTGTGAGAGGGTACTGGGAAGAAGGTGGTAATATTGGGATGTAAAGTGAATAAATAGATTACTAAAACTATGTATAATTTGAAGACAATCTCTATTCAGTAATATAGCACACAAAGTTGACACTAGAAAAAAAACATAAAAATCAATTTGGAACCCAGATTTGCTTTTTGTGATTAGAAATATCTTCATGCTTTATTCTATAATCTATTCAGTATGTGGTTACACTTGATTATTTAAATTCAGATTGAATCCACTCAGCTTCTCTTTGATTATAAGTATATTCCAAGTATGGTACAGTTAAACAAACCTAGAGGCACACTATTGACTAATGGAAAGAGAACATTTTCATTATTATAAAATGTTTGTTTATTTTTATTTTTGAAATCAGAATATAATGATATCATTTTCTCCTTGTCCTTTGCTTTCTCCCAAGCTCTACACATATACCCTTACCTTTCTGCTCTCTCCCAAATTGATCACTTTATAAATAAAATCTGATCATTCTATATAATGCTACTTGCATACTCATTGTTTATACTTTGCTACACTGTCCTTTATTTTCAATATTTATCCTTTATGAGATCAGCAATAGCCGATATTTTCAACATAAATATCTATGTATTCAGTATAGTGAGTCTATCTACAAGTAAAGAATACCCTGACCAGATTTTGTTATAAGATTCTTCAAAAAATACAAAACTCTGATTTATATGCCTACAAAAAGAAATATATATCCAATATTTTATCTTTAATCATTCAATAAGGAACCTTGGCCTGAGTTTGAACCAGTTCATGGGATTATCTTCTATTTTAAATATCACTTTTATCTAATCAGATTAAGGGATAAGATGAGAGCCATATCCAAGCTGTGCAACTACATAGCTTGGGGTGAGCCCATAGTGTTTATTTCTCTTTTCACACTATCCATAGGCCTATGCTTGGAAGTTTTAACCTCTATAAAATGGAATCTTTCAAACTGACTAACTCAATCTGGTTTCTCTCAGTTTCTAACAGAATTGCTATCTCTGGCTTCATACTAACTTTTGTAATATTTTCTAATCTAATTCTCTGGCTTGTTCTGTCTTTGCCAGTATCTAGCTTGTTCTCTATTCCACCTATCTCTAAAATTGTCCTGGTAAAACTGTTGTACACACACAATACCAGAATGCATAATACTTTTTGCTCTCAATTCACTTAAGTAACCTTTGTTTCTTGTGAGTTTGGCATATCCTATTTCCAACTCATTTTGTAAATTCTTTCTCAGATGATTCCTCACTTTGTCTGCCCTTCAATTAGATGTCACTTTTAAACATGGCTGCTTCCTCCTACATAAGTATGTATTAATGTATTTTCTTTATTCTAGCCAGATCATACTGTAATTCAGGGCATGTCTGCATTTGGGCCTGATCATATATACTTAAAAGACCTTTGGATGTGATCCCTTTCTGGGGCAACCATATTGCTGGTTAACATTCCTCTACTATATAAGATGTTGATATAAGATATTTTATTCAGTGTTCTCTTTAATTGTAGATAAATTTACTAGTATTGAATTTTGTTTCTCCTGTTACTTGAAGCTGTATCGAACATTAATAACGTTATCAACTATTAATTTTGAAATAGTATGTCAACAACTTATAAAACCATTGTTTTTATCTATGCCTTCACCACTCAGTTTAGGTTAATGTATTTTCATATTATCCTGTGAGTGTCATGAGTTTATAGATGTGTTATGCTTTTTACATTGAAATTTTCTATTTTATCATAGTGATCATCTTTAGTATTTTTCATTATATTTTTCCTGTTCTGTATCACCTTTCATTTCTTTAAGGTTAGTCTCTAGAGATTTGGTTGTTCATGCTTTCTTATTTCTTTGTTCCTTTAGATTTTTTTTTATTGTTTTTGTAGCTAATGGACCACCTAAACCCCAAACAGCTCTCTCACTATTTTATTCTCACAGACTTACTTTGTTTAGGAAGATACCTTTAACAATTGGCTGAAACATAGTTTCTGAAGACTGATTCAATATTTCTGAGAATGTGCCATTTTTGGCATGTTGCTTAGGAAATATCTCTTAAGAAAAATAACTTCCATTTCTTATCAAGAAGCCATTATTTTGTATTCCCACAGAAACCTTTCTAGATTTCTGAAGTATCTACTGTGTTATAATAGACACTGGCACTTGTCTTTGTTCTCAGTTGTTTTGATATGGGGTACCAACTATAATTCTCTTCATCATCGTACCCTAAGTGAATCAGAAATACCCAACAAATATTCTTCCAAAGTCTACAATATTAAATGTTTGTTCCATTCTTCTCTTTCAGTACAAAGGGATAAATCAGATGTACACACTTTCTTTGATTCTATTCAAGTTATGATAACTAACTTATGAATTTATACGATTTTCACTCAACTAGATTAAATTGTCCCTTCTCAAATGTTTTAGAAATTTTAACGAAGCTAATTTTGTTCCTTGCATTTTCTGAGTTAGTGTCTTCAAGAAGAAAGAATATTTTGAGACTTTTACCTACACTACCTTCCTGCATTCTAGGGATTATAAACATCATTTAGAAAAAAAATGTCTACTTACACTATTAGTAAACATCATACTTTTGGAAAAATATAACTGTATAGAATACAAAGTGAATGCTTGTGCTATACTCAACACTAACATTAGAGTAATGGTGAAAGTTCCCTAAGGAGAGCCAGAGAAGTGAAAACTGCTCTGTGTAGAGAGCTAAAATTACAATAGTACCAGTCAACCAAGAGACCTTCCCTAAAAAGCTGATAAACCATAAGCCATGCTAAAGAGATAGGAGGGATAACTATTATTTTAAATAAATATTGTAATTTTCCTTTCTATAGAGGCATTCCCTGTGAGTCAGTTGTTTATGTAACTTAATCAAAGACCAAGAATGGAATATTATACATAACTAACTATATATCCATTTCCGATTAAGCATGAAATTTATAACTGATTTTTACATATACTAGACAAATTATGCAAAGCAAAAAGGCTAGGAAACTATATTTACTCTTGCTCATATGCAGCAGAGATAAGGCCTCTAAAAACTAGTGTTTCTCAATCTTTCTTATGTTATGACACTTTAATATAGTTCTTCATGTTGTACTGACATAAACCATAACAGTATTTTGTTGTGACTTTCTCACTGAAATTTTACTACTATTATGGATAGTAATGTAAATATCTGTGTTTTTAGATAGTCTTAGTTGACCCCTGTAAAAAAGGTTGTTTGATTTCTTTTCCAAAGGGAACATGGCTCACAGGTTGAGAACCTCTGCTCTAATCTAATAATTAATTTATATACATGACTAACTGTTAAAAAACTGAAGTCAAATTTCTGTACACTGGCCCCTGACAGGAAACTCCTTCACCATATGATCATATCATAAAACCAAGTTCATACATTTTCTTGCCAACAGTTTGAAATACTGTATTGCCCGGAAATGACCCAAAAGCAAAGCACAAAATCCGTTAAGAATAAAATTGAGAAAGCATGAAATAGTTATATAGACACGTATGATTCACTTCCAGTTTCCAAGACAGCATAAAGGTCTACGTTAAATTCCACTTTAAATACTTGAAATGTCTTAGTCCTGGGAAACTTTACCTGGCTACAATGTGAATTCTACTGTGCATTCTGACAAATGACCTCCAAAAGCATTTGGATATCATGCAACAGAGGCCTTGACTACAGTATCACATATTTTCTTTTCATCCCCAAAATATAAGACGACCAGTGAAACTAAAAGACTGAAAACAAATATTTTCCATTTTCAATAAAGTAGAAAAGAAAGTGTTGTAGCTAGGTCAAAGGACAAATCAAGAAGCATAAGTTGGAATAAGATAATTGATTTCAAGTAGAGGCAAAAGTTATTTATCTTCAATTAAAGAAGTCAGTGGAAAGTCCATGGAATAAGACAAAAAACACAGATATTAAAGAACTAAGAGACAATGAAATTCTTCTGTTTGATAAAATCACAAACTTATGCTATATATATATATATATAACAATATATATATATACATATATATGTAACAACTCTTACAATGAAATACATATGACCAAAATTTTAATGATACAGAAATTAAGATTCTTGAAGGTATCAATATAGGCAGTCTGAAATGGTCATTGACTGGAAGATGAATTCTTCCCCTAGAGCTGGTATTTAATTTGAAGTTGTCTTAATATCTTCGATTATTTTCCTTTAAGTTTTTTCAAATCATATAAGTAAATCAAATACTACTCTTTTGCTAAGTACATATTTCTCAGTTCATTATAAGAAAATTCGCATCAATTTGGCATATTCAAAAATGGTATGTGGTATGATTGTACTGGAGTAAGATTTCCAACACTAAAGCTTTTCAAACATAACTTGTATATCTAGCTACTGAATCGGTTGTAAGGGATTTTCTGCATTGGGTAGGAGGTTAGATTCCATGACCTTTAAATTCTCTCACAATTCCAAAGTCTATAGTTCAGTGCTAGCTAGATGTCCTAATATAACAGATCACTCTCCTTTAAAAAAATTAGTTTAGTGTCCTCATCACAGTTTAATTCCAACTACATTTTAACTCAAATAATTCAAAACCACACAACAAAAAAACACAACCACAACAACAAAAAACAATTTGTAGTTTCTTTATATGATATGCTCATTTATATATGAACTGAATAAATTTAATTCCCATTCTAAATGTCTGTCAACAGACTGCAGAGGGAATTTCTCAGCATGATATCACAGCATGGTCCAAAGGAACAGAACAAAGCCTGCCATAACTCTTAAAAGCCAGAGAATCAGAGTTCACTTGGGAGGTGAATTCCTCCACAGTCGGGCTTTTGTAAAGATTTCAGCCTTAGGGTCTTGTTCATTCCTATCTTCTTTTTCAATCTCTGTATTTCAGATCACAAAATGCATATGTATTTAAAATTACATAGAGCATTTTTCTACGCCTCAATGTTAAATTCAGTCGCAACATTAAAATTTAAGTACCTTTGCCTTGCATGTGCACTCCATCCACATCTTACTAATTGTAATCATAAAAATGAATGTTGAAATTTAGGAGAGAATAATAGGACATATTTCCACATTTTGGAAAATTATTTTTTTCAGTGAAAATTTTTACCTTGTTTGACATCTATCAAGTATTCATGAAATTACTAAATTACAGGTGTTAAGCTGAGTTAGCAACCACCTATTATTCCATATTAATAATTTTGCTCCAGTCAGTCTTAGTCTATATATACATATATATTATATAATTTTTCAAATGTTTTAATATACTGACCATATATAAGTTAATTAGTTCAATTTCACTGGATTTACATCTCATTTTCGACAATATACTTTCCATAACATAACTTTATGTAGATAAGTAAATTTTATAAATTCCCCATCAGACTTGAAACTTTGGGAAAAAATATTACTTGTGTGTAGCATTATTCTTTATTTGCTATAACAGCACCTTCAGCATAAATTAGTAGCTGTACAAAATATTTTATAATGCTGTTGTGTTCTAACCTCAGTAGTCTTTAATCATCGGAACAGTTTATTAATACAGGATATCATTGTATAACTTAAGGCACTATGGATTTTTGATTTAACATTTTATGGATAAATTAATTCCTTTAGTAAAATTATATTCTAAATGCAAATGAAAATACATTTTTGAAAAATTTATATCTTCTACAGATTTAAACAAAATAATCCCCTTTGCTTAGATTATAAAAAAACAAATCATTTACTTCAATTTGATATCTTGGTTTGAGTTTTTATCATTAGCACCCAAGTCTTAATTTCTGATCCATTATTAAATGATGATAATATATTTACCATTTGTATGCCTTTATTTTTATTCCTGAATACCGAATAATTATTATGTCATAAAGAATAAGGTAATGAGGATGGTTAAGTACACAGTCAAGTACCAAACAATCAGTAGATGATACCAATGATACTATAAAAGGCTCAGGTAAATTCTCTGATCCTAGAAAACAACAATGGTAGAAATTTTTACTTTTGGTGCTTTTATGTCCTTCCAAAAGGACTTGGACAAAACTCACAGATGTCAATGGTACCTTTCAATTCACTAGATCCACAACCTCTCATTTCACACTCTTCACCTCACAAATAATTCCTCCAACATATTTCTCAGTTATCCGAATAAAGTGCCTCACACAATGGTGTCACAAAACTTGATTAAGACCTGTCTCCCACATCTTGGCCTCTGAACTTCACAAATCCTTATCTAGAACAGGAACACGCCAGTTTCTTAGGAGGCTCCTGAGAGCACTGACTAATGTCAGGATGAAAATTTGACTAAATCAACTATATCTATACCCATTTCTTTCTAGCCTTTTCTATTTTTTTCTACAAAACAAAAGTTCCTTTTCCATCTGACCTTAGAAATAAATGTTATGACCGGAACATTTCCACTATTACCACAGACTCTCTCCTCATACTTAAAATAAGCCTTCTGAATAGCAGTGTTTCTCTACATAAGAATGATTTTGATTTTATTTCATAATATCAGCATTCTGTGGCTAAAGAGCTATTACTTCTGTTACTTTTATTGAAAATTATTTTAAAGCAGAGAGATGAATAATCATGATGCTCATGTTTATAACATTCACATTTTAACTAGTCTATTAAACTAGGGACTTTCAGTTCGTATTCAGACTTATTCAATTTCAAAATGACATGCTTGCAAGTGGCAGCTTTGAACATGATGAAGCAAATTCCCTTTGAAGAGAAAAGGAACAAGTTTATTACTGGAAGGAATTGTGTAATCATTGGCTTCAAAATTGGAAGGTACCGTTCACCTTCTCTAAGAATCATGGTACTGCAAGTTTCCAAAGTAAAAGTATATAACTTCACCCCATCAATGTTTTTTAGTACAGAGTTTTAAGGAAAGAGATTAGGGCAGAGAAATTCATTGTTTGTTATAGCATTTCATCCCTTATTTTGTTGAATGTTATATTAGAAAAACTACTATAATGGGCACTGCATGTATTAAATATAACATTGTGCATCACATTCAAAGTGGATGGATTCCCTACGCAATTGACTCATAAACCAGAATATAAAACAGAGACTGACAGGATTCTAAAACACTCCATGAATTATTTAATAGTTTCAGTATTTTTCATATAAGAAGTGAAGCAGAAACTTTACAAACCCAGATTCTGCTCTACTAAATGGATAGTCTTATTCTTAAAGTACAACAAAGCTAAAAAAGTTTGGACAATTTATTGTTTTATGAAATAAATTCAAAACAAATATGCTTTTCTGATGCAACACTCCAGAAGAGCAAGTTTCATGCATATTTTTTCAGTAAAGTCACCTCATAAGTTTTAAATGCAAATTTAGGTTTACATTTCATATTTCAAATGCTATCAAGTTAGAATCTATAAAAGTAGAGTATTTTAACTGCTTGTCAGATGGTTTAATGCACAGAAATTACTGAGCCACATTGATGGTAACAAAGTACTAGAATTTGATAATCTATAGAATGAAAATGCTATATTCTTGAATATTTCATACAATTCTCTTTCCTTAAATATGAGTATCTTAGGAAAATCACATGGCACATAGTTGTTTTGCTCACCACATTTTTCAAAGTAGTAAAAAAAATGAATAGCTGTTAAAAACTAAAATTAGTATGAGGCTTCTGAGAGGATAGGCAGAATATTTAAAACAAATCTTATAGAATATCTTGATTTAATGGTTGAACTAGCTTTTATGCTGTCAGGTTTTTCTGACAAAAGAAAATTGAGTGTGTGTTTCAATCAATAAGAATTCAATTAAGCATGGATATACAAATGAGCTGCAGCTTGCAGGATCTCTTGTTGCCAATTATCAATTCAATTCTGACCAGATAACCATTATCCATGTTTGTGAAGCCCAGGTGTCAGCTTGGGTTGAGTGGAGGGAATCAGGTCACTGTGAGTTCATAATTGGTAGCTCTAGGGTTAACCATGTTATATTTGCCAAAGTGGGAGGCCTGAACTTTTGTTCTAAGAGTTCATTCATTTTTCAAATGTGGTAGAGATGAATAATATTCTTTCAAATCTGGTTATTTTTCCAGTTTGGGCCACATAGAAGACTTATACTTTTTGCCCTTTTCTACTGACAGGATCATGAGAATTATTACAGTTGAAAAAATATAGATAGAAATGTTACAGGTGACTTTTGGACCATAGCATTTAATTGTATTGTGAAATATTTGACACTCTTCTTGAGCCACAGGGTACTGCTGCTTAATACTTGAACAGTTTCTTAAGCATGAATCTGTGTAAGGCTAACATATATTGTCAAACCCATCTTGATCTGGGTAAACATGAAGTGCTAAACACAAACATAACCATTAGTTCATTAGCTAAGAAATTCCTTGTTACTACAGTGCAAACTTGAATATGATAATTATTGAAGAAAGACAAGTTAATGGGTACATACGCTTGATGCAACATCATCCAGAGTACCAATATATTCACTGTAAGTATTAAAATGTATTTTTTTCTGTTTATGTTTTGTCTATTTTTTAACTCTCTAAGGCATTTTCTTTCAATAATCTAAGTAATAACACTACTAAAGCACCTAATGTGAACAATGAAGTAAGGTCAAGGCCACTGTGTTATTTCAATCCAAAGTAGATATTTTAAAAATTATTGCTGATTTTTTAAAAGAATTTGTTTTCTAGGTCAAACGAAAGTCTTAATTATTTTGCTGTATATTGCTTGTACTAGGTTTATGTATGGGCCTTGAATTTTGAATTTTATCATGGAGAGGAGTTAAATTTGGCCAAATGCTTTCTCAGCCTCTAATGAGATGATCATGTGTTTTTTCTTTTGAGTTTATTTATGTAGTGGAATATGTTGATGAATTTCTGGATATTGAACCATCCCTGCATCCTGAGATGAAGACTACTTGATAATGATTGATGATAATTTTGATGTGTTCTTGGATTCATTTTACGAGATTGTATAAAGTATTTTGCATAGATATTCAAAAGGGAAATTGGTCTGAAGTTCTCTTTGTTGGGTCTTTCTGTGGTTTAGTATATGTGTAAATGTGGCTTCATAGAACGAATTGGATAGTGCTCCTTCTGTTTCTATTTTGTGGAATTGTTTGAAGAGAATTGGTATTAAGTCTTCCTTAAGGTCTGTAAAAACTCTGCACTTAACCCATCTGGTCCTGAGGTTTTTTTGGTTGGGAGACTTTTAATGACTGCATCTATTATGAAGAGAAACTTGAAGCAATCCCACTAAAATTAGGGACTAAACAAGTCTGTCCACTCTCTCCCTACCTATTCAATATAGTACATGAACTCCTAGCCAGAGCAATTAGAAAACAAAAGAAGATCAAAGGTTTACAAATTGGAAGGGAAAAATCAAAATGTCACTACTTGCAGAAGATATAATAGTATATTTAAGCGATCCTACTAGGGAACACCTACACCTGATAAACAACTTCAACAAAGTGGCTAGATATAAAATTAAGTCAAACAAATCAGTAACCTTTCTCTACTCAAAGGATAAACAGGCTGAGAAAGAAATTAGGGTTATGATACTATTCATAATAGTAACAAATATTATAAAACACATTGGTGTGACTCTAACCAAGCAAGTGAAAGATCTGTATGACAAGAATGTCAAGTCTCTGAAGAAAGAAATTGAAGAAGATCTCAGAAGATGTAGAGATCTCCCATGCTCATGGATTAACAGAATTAATATTGTAAAAAATGGCCATTTTGACAAAAGCAATCTACCAATTCAATGCAATCCCCATGAAAGGTTCAACACCCTTCCCCACCTCGCATTGTCTGGGAATGTCAGGGCAGTGAGGCAGAAAGGAGTGGATGGAATACCCTCATAGAAAAAGGTGGAGGAGGGATGGGATAGAAGGTTGATGGGCAGGGAACTGGAAAAAGGATAACATATAAAATGTATATAAATATTTCTAAAATTAAAAAAAATCCCTCTTAATTCTTCATGGAATTAGAATGAGCAATTTGCAAATTTATTTCGAGTAACAAAAAACCCAAGATAGCAAAAACTATCTCAACAATAAAAGACCTTCTGGGGGAAATTACCATCCCTGACCTCAAGCTGTATTGCAGCGCAATTGTGATAGAAATTGCATGGTATTGGTACAGAGACAGGCAGGTAGATCAGTGGAATAGAATTGAAGACCCAGAAATAAACCTACACACCTATGGTCACTTGATCTTTGACAAAAGAGCTAAAACCATGCAGTGGAAAAAAATATAGCATTTTCAACAAATGGTGCTGATTCAACTGGAGGACAGAATGTAGAGGAATGCAAATAAATCCATTCTTATCGCTTTGTTCAAAACTCAAGTTCAAGTGGATCAAGGACTTCCACATAAAACCAAATACACTCAAACTAATAAAAGAGACAAGTATAGAGCAGGACGCTGGCAACCAACCATTGAACTGAGAATGGATTCCCCAATAGAGGAGTTAGGGGAAGGAATAAAGGAGCTGAAAGATTTGCAACCCCATAGGAAGAACAGCAATATCAATGAATCAGACTCCCAGAGCTCCCAGACACTAAGCCACCAACCAAAGAGTACACATAGAGAAACCCATGGCTCCAGCTGTATACATAGCAGAGGATGGCCTCGTTGGGCACCAATCGCAGGAGAGACCCTTGGTCCTGTGAAGGCTTGATGCCCCAGTGTAGAGGAACGCCAGCGTGTGGAGGCAGAAATAGGTAAGTGGGTGCAGGAGCACCCTCATAGAAGCAGTGGTAGGAGAATGGGGTAGGGAATTTTCGGAGGGGAAACAGGGAAATGGGATAACATTTGAAATGTAAATAAATAAAATATCCAATTAAAAACTCTCAATTGTGAAAATCTCTATTCATTAATTTATAATGTTGCTGCAATGTACTTTCCCTGGAACTCCTTGATCAAAGAATACATGTATCTATGTGGAGAAAAATCATAGTGCTTCCTTTGATTTTGGACAATGAAATTTTGAAATTAACATCTGGGTAGAATAAAGAATTCTACCTAGATGAATTCAATCAAAACTGATGACTGCTCTGAATTCTCCCATTACTCCCTGGAGGTATTAAAAAGGAAATGTAACACAAGCCAGAAGATTTCTATTACTGCCAATTCATGTTAACTTGAAAATGAAAACAAGAACATCTTAATACTAAATGAAAGCATGAAATGAGAAAATAGGAAGTACTACTTGTACTGCCACTTTCTGTATAATAACACCATGTTCGTTATAAGAATATTGGTTCATTGTAAATTAACATCAACATCGTTGATATTAACATCAATGAAAGTGTGGTTTATCCAATAAACCACAGTTCTCACTGTCATTCAATTTTGATATGAAATTATTAATTCATATCAAAACTGTATATTTTTACCAGATAATTAAAGCATAAATATTTATCCTCATTCATATATATATGAAATATGCATTTCCAAATTGATATATACATATTTATAATCATTCACACCTACCAGAATTATACATTTTCAAAATTCTGAAAGCCCGGAAAATTGTAATTTATGAAAGCAATATCTGCAGAACTCTGTTTTTCTGTTTTCTTTTTACACTGTAAATATCAATAGTTGGTAAATAAAAAAATGAAGAAACTTCAGGCTGAATTCTATCCAATTTTGAATCTACTTTACTTTCTTATTGCTGATAAAATTCTCCAAATTTCATGAGAATGATGTGTCTCCTAGAAGTGTATTAATGGTATTTTCTGAATGAAGAATAAAGTGCCTTATATGAAAATGGCTGCCAGAAATTATTGTTATGTTTGTAAGAATGTACCCTAAAATGTTATGTCTTTTGTGCCACTTGACCCATCAATTCTTGTATTCTTATTAGTTTCTAAATATTCTGATTTTCTTTTTCTCTGTAATCCTCATGATTTATTGTGGTTTTAACATGAAATAAATCTCAAAGGTTCATGTGCTTGAACATTGTTCTATACAGGTGCACTGCTTAGAAAGGTTATGTTACCTTTAGAAAGTAGGCCCTTGATTAGGCTCTATGGACTGCCTGATTTCCTGCTTATTTTCTCTGCTTCCCAACTTTAAGTGCAATTGTTTTTATCTGCATCCTCTTCCTGCTGTTCTACCTGCTCCATCATGATTGTCTGTATCCCTTTGAACTATAAGTGAAAATAAAACCTTCTTCCCTTCCGCTGATTCCTATGTATTTTGTCATAACTATGTAAATTGTAGTTAATTGTATTATTTATTGTTCTACTGATATGACAAGACACTGTGACCAAGGCAAGTAATAAAAGGAAGCATTCAACTGGAGACATGTTTACAGTTTCAGAGGATTAGAGTCCATGATCATCTTAGTAGGAGGCAGGGCACTAGGCATGTCATTATGGCCCTGGAGTCAGAGCTTAGAATTTGCATCTTATTACAAGTTAG
This sequence comes from Rattus norvegicus, assembly GCF_021556685.1. Lineage (NCBI taxonomy): Eukaryota > Metazoa > Chordata > Mammalia > Rodentia > Muridae > Rattus > Rattus norvegicus. The sequence continues at coordinate 60,415,827 of NC_141554.1, forward strand.
AGTCAGATAGAGAGAGATGGGGCATGACCCAGTAACATACCTCCTACATACAACAAAGCCACACCTCTTAATCCTTCCTAATAATTCATGAACTGAGAACCAAATATTCAAATATCTGAGTCTGGGTGGGGTAGTCTATTCTATTTTAAACCACCATAGTAATGCTCTTATTTTTTCCTTTTCCAAAAAAGCAATAGTTTTTCAAAAAATGGATAAGTAGTACATCTGAGTGAAATAGGAAAAAGCTAGTGAGTCAACAAATTCCTATATGGCATTGTTAATATCTTCTGTTTATGCAACTTTATGATAACCCCCAATATCCTTAATAATGTTATGGGCAGTAGTTAGAAGAGAACATATGCTGCAAGGTGGCCTACATTAACAGCCCACTTCCTCTCATCATGTTTTAAGAGATTATTTATAAAGAATATTATGTTCGGGGCCAATAAAAACTTTTTCTTCAGGTCAGTGGATTAAAAAGGATTCGCATAGTCATCTCTAGGAGTACAGTCTAGAATTCTCATCTAGCTACAAGAAAAATCCTCAAGTGCCCCTTTTCACTGTGCTTGATCATACATTATAGAAGTATAAATCAAATAGAAGGCAGCATAATAAGGTTTTTCACCAAAAACCTATTAAGAGAAGAAAATGTTCTATTTATCTCTTGTACATAATAGGGCTTGGAGACAATAATTATTTGTGTCATGTTACAGTCCCTATGTACAGGATTATCTTTTTAGTAGATGTATGTTCATAAAACTTCTTTTAGCATAGGATAAGGCAAACTGCCATGAACAAGTTATTGAAAACACAACAGGTAAAATGACATAACTTGAAGAATACCAAGCACAAGAAAGGTTCAAAAATTAATAAAGAATGATTTCCAAATGTTCCACTTTTCAATGTCATTTAACAAATAAGCTATTAAGATATTTACATGTATCGAAAAACAATATTCTACAAGGGTCTCTTATATTGGTACAAGGGTATTGGTCTATCAAGTAAAGTTGCTAGTAGTAATGCCTGGTAACCTGAGGTGGATAAAACAAAGAACTGTCTCCACAGAATTGTTCTCTGGCTTCAAAATGCATACATTGGCACATGTTTCTCTACAAAACATATGTGTCTGCATAATGCACATGAATACTCAGGGGCGTGCACACACACACACAAACACACATACACACATGCACAAATAGTAAAAGAATGAGTTTAAATTAAAAATTATGTATTAAAATTTTTGTTAACTAAATTAGCCATTTTAAAACATTGCAACAAAGCCTACAAACATAGACATGTACACCCTAACTGAGACAATTGTGAAAACGGAGGAACATTCTATTAATAATTGGGCAGCATTATGCCTTAAACTTGAATTGGAATCTGAAGCAAGTAGGCATTGGAAACACCTTATACCTGAAGACTTACATACAGAAAAAATGGATACTGAAAGAATGTAAGTGACCTTTTCATTGTGAAATCACAGTAAAACAAGAATTCAAGACTTGACAACAAAGAATAAGCTTGTAAGCATTTTGCTAAATCATGGTCATTATATCAGAATAAAATTATGATTTAAGGGTTCTCAAACTTTAAAATGTGTGAGAATCAATTATGGTTACTAATAAAAAGGGTACTATGGTAATCCTCTTTCTATATAATTGCAATGCAGTTCTTGGAACAAGGCTAAAGAAATTTGCATTTTACAACACACCTCACTTAGGAAATTTCACTGGTTGTAGCTTATGTCTACTTGTTATCTTACCTGAACAAGCATTTGTGACCTAATGTTGTTCTAAGCTCAACACAACAACAAAATAAAAAAATATGTAAGAACAAGAGCAAACAGTGAAAAATTATCCAGTTCCTATTGTAAACTACAAACGTTTGGAGCTCTAAAAGATACCATATAACCAACGTGCTTTGTCAACTATGATTAGATTAGCTGGTCTGTTATCTCATCACAATAAGCCTTGTCCTGAATTTAATTTTAAAACTAATGTAGTTTGCTCCCACTCCTGCTTATTGCATACATTTCTCTTACTATTATGTGACTTTCATTCACTCCTAAAAATATCAAACTGTTTCTCATGCCAGGTTAATGCTGTAATTCTTTCCTTTGTTCAGTGTGATGATTTACAAAGTGTTTTAAAAGATCAAGTCCAAGTACTACTTAAGGATAAAGTATATATTTTCAAATGCTAAGTAATCTGTAACTTCATTTGCAGCTTCTCTCCTTACTACACTGATTTGCATGACATATCAATGAGATGATCTTCAGGAAAGGCTTAAAAAACATCACTCCATATTGGACTGCAACATGTTACCCCAATTCTTCATTGGATTTAATAACACAAAATGAATCTCAAACTGTTTAATTAGCAAATGGTTTAGCAAGATATATGTGCATTTGTGGAGGTGATGGCATTATCAGTTGTGTCCCATTGGCGAGTAAATAGAAGCATATAAAGGAATTCTGTTTTGACAGGGGGTTGCATCATAAAGGAGACATTAGATACGTGGAGAAAATAAATTATATAAATGTTATAAAACATTTTCCTTCTAGTTTTTAATCTTGACAATAACAATACTTTTAATTTTCAAAATTCCCCTCTTTAAGAACATGAAATACTATAAAGTAATTCTCTTTAAAGATATCAATAAAGCTGTTGTTTACTGATGAAGCCCTACACAAAAATATCAGAAAATATTATCATACAACAACCTAGTGATACAAAAAAATATAACAAATGGTAGTGATGATTGGAAACCTGCAATCATAGCACTTAGAGGTCGGGGTCAGGAAGATGTCAAGTTTCAGGCCAGACTGGGCTACATAGAAATACTCTCTCACAATAAAACTAAATGCAACTATTTTGATTAAAGTACATCCTAAAAATTTTAAACATACAATTGTTTGGAAGATTCTCCCAACAATAAGCACACATTTTCATAAGCCCCTCCAGGAATGTATTCAAGACAACAGAAATAGGAGCTCAATTAAAAACATGCAATTAAATGTTAAATGTTTTCCACAGCATTATCCATAGGAACTTAAAGATAGAAATACTACAGAGGAACAATAATGATTGAGTGTATAAATAAATGTCCATATCCATAAAATAAATTACTATTGGATGATTGGTCCTAAATAGATCAGTTATACCATCTTTCTCTAAGTCTGAGGGAACATTGCAGAAGAAAAGAATGTAGAAGCCAGAAGATAGGGAGAATGGTTGCAAAATGATATCTTCAGAGTGTGACATAGCTAATACAGTTATGATCTCACAGCAGCTGTACACACCTGGACCTGCCATGAATCAGTAAGGGTTTAACTTTGGCAACTGTTGCATTCTGGGAAAGGAACAGTCATTGCCTTCAGTTCTGCACTAAATAGTGAGCTCATCAGGCTCCAATGGATACTGTAAAAAAAAATTCCACAAAAATCGAACGTTCTGCCAGGTTTGCTCATTATTTGATTAGAATTTCCATGCTTGTGAATAAATTAAATCACATTCGAACTTTTCTCCAGCTATCTTTCATAAATAACCATTTATTGCCCTCCTCTGTACTTGACCTAATATCCTTATGACTATTATGAAATTGTTTTGTAAAGTGCACCCAATTTCATAAAGAAAAAAATCTAAGAATACTGTTGTGCAGCATCTCAGGCATCCCCAATTTGCTTTAGCCTGCCTACTGAATACTTCTATTAATGTATCTGGACCATGTCTTGATGTATGACTTTTTTGTTGTAATATTATAAAAACTTAGTGAAGCTACTTCCAAGTTTGAACGTACATTTTGGTGTCCTAAATCTGTGTTTATAACCTGCGATCACTCATACTTGGCTACAAAATAAACTACTTCTTATCACCTTTTTTTTTTTATGAGAATTGTGCTTTTTCATTGACAACAATTCCAACTCCAGGGTCATTCAGACATACTGGTTAAAATCAGAGAGACACAAAAGAAAAAAGAAAGAGGTGTGAACATATGGGAGAAAAGTTACTTAGATAGTTTCTAATTTTGGAATTAAGAATGTTAACACTTGTATATTAACCCCACATTATTTTTAATTTTTTTTAATTTTTACACTCAATATTTTATTCCCCTTCCAGCCCACCCTCCTACTGTTCCACATCTCATACCTCCTCCCCAACCCCCTGTCTCCACTAGGATGTCCCCACCCCACTCACCCCACGAGACCTCTAAACTTCCTGGGACTTCCAGTCTCTCTCTTTTTTTTTATTTTTTTTATTAACTTGAGTATTTCTTATATACATTTCGAGTGTTATTCCCATTCCCGGTATCCGGGCAAACATCCCCCTCCCCCCTTCCCCTTCCTTATGGGTGTTCCCCTCCCCATCCTCCCCCCATTACCGCCCTCCCCCCAACAGTCTAGTTCACTGGGGGTTCAGTCTTAGCAGGACCCAGGGCTTCCCCTTCCACTGGTGCTCTTACTAGGATATTCATTGCTACCTATGAGGTCAGAGTCCAGGGTCAGTCCATGTATAGTCTTTAGGTAGTGGCTTAGTCCCTGGAAGCTCTGGTTGCTTGGCATTGTTGTACATATGGGGTCTCCAGCCCCTTCAAGCTCTTCCATTTCTTTCTCTGATTCCTTCAACGGACCTCCAGTTTCTTGAGGGTTAGGTGCATCTTCTCTGACTGAACCCAGACCCAGCAGTTCTCTGCTGTATATGTGTTGGGGCCTCATCTCAGCTGATGTATACTGCCTCTTAACTCCACATTAAATGAAGGCTATCTTCATTAATTTCTGCTAATACAATGGATTATATTCCCTAAAGCCCACTCACTTGCTCTTTTTGAATGCCTCTACTCCTCCATCATAAATTACTCTGTTTAATAAATTTCATTTAGTATTCAAATATATTGCAATGTCATTCTTAAATTAATATCAAATAACGCATATCCCATATCTGTAAATAGCTATCAGTACATCTATGTCCTTCCTTTTATTATAAAATCCTAAGGACATTTGATTTTAGTTATTGCTTCTATTTTTCCACATGGGATTACTTATCAATAATTTGCAATTCCCCTACTAAATTTTGTTAAGACTAGCACAAGTGTGTCTTACGAAATGAAATCATCGATTGTGGTAGTCCTCATGCAATTCCACCTGTTCCTTGAATTTACCAGCCGGTCACACATTCCATCTCGCAGCATGCTCTGTTTGGCTTGGACGCTTTAACAGTGAGAATGTTTTCCTCCAACCAGAAATGTATCTTTCTACTCTTTGGTCTTCTGAGATTAATCACCTCTGCTACACATATAAATTTGAAGTTACTTGAGATTTAGTAACGACTTTTTGTGTGAAATCAATATTTTATAGCATTATAAGGACTTGAGATGCTATTTGTGTGCTGTGTCCTCTCAAATTTGCCATTATACTTTGAATCTTTCCCATGGACTGTAGACTATAATGTATAATTTCCAACTTAATGCTTCTGTTTGGATACAGGCATGTCCTCAGAAACCTTATATAGCCAAAACTTAACTCTAGTTCTTGATGACCTATACTCCTGCAATATTCACCACAAGTAGTATAATTTTTTAGCATTTGCAACAAACCACACACACACACACACACACACACACACACACACACACACGTATGAAATTACCTAATCTACATAGAAATTTATCTTTCATAGCTAGAGAGTTGTGAAAGATTTTACTTATTATATGGGTTCAAAAAAGCCTACAAACTATTCCAATATGTTTCCAAAAAGAATCTTTATTAGCACAAAGATATTTGTCATTTTTTCCATGACTGATTTCTTGGTACAATCACTGTGCAGAATATATTAGAGATTATGTGGCTCACAATTAAAATCTTTAACCTAATAATCCCATATTTGGAATCATTTCCCACATGATAGTAGTCTGAAAAAAATTTAAGCAGTTGGTTTTGACAGTATACAAATGAACAAAAAAAATCAATAAATAGATATGTAGAATTAAGCAGCCATTGACTTTTGGTCTTTCTCTATGGGCATATGCAAAGATAGCCTTGTGATAGAAATATCTACAAAATAATATAATATAAGGAAAACCTTGTTAATTGAACTATTTTTTTTATATTTTTTTATTAACTTGAGTATTTCTTATATACATTTCAAGTGTTATTCCCTTTCCCAGTATCCGGGCAAACATCCCCCTCCCCCCTCCCCTTCCTTATGAGTGTTCCCCTCCCAACCCTCCCCCCATTGCCGCCCTCCCCCTACCAGTCTAGTTCACTGGGGGTTCAGTCTTAGCAGGACCCAGGACTTCCCCTTCCACTGGTGCTCTTACTAGGATATTCATTGCTACCTATGAGGTCAGAGTCCAGGGTCAGTCCATGTATAGTCTTTGGGTAGGGGCTTAGTCCCTGGAAGCTCTGGTTGCTTGGCATTGTTGTACAATTGAACTATTTTAAAACAGACAAAACAGCACAATCTTACCACAGTCACCTGACTTAATTGAGAATTTTGACTGCATTACATTTGTTTGGATTTATAGACTTATAACACAAATTGACGGAACAAGAAAAATGTTTTTATGTACATTTTTAGTCATCATATGACAGAAGACTCCAGGAAGTACTTTATAGCACTCCCAGAGGTACATGTATTTATAAATGAAGAACCTGGTAGAAATCTTTTTCAATAAAAAGATAAGAATACTATGCAATAAAACTCAAAGGTCTATTCTAAAAATTTCCTAGTAATAGTGACATTATTTAAATTTTTCCTAAATGTTTGCCCATATAGTTTGCATAAAGATATGAGTAAGCCTAAATCGATTTGAGTTTGGAAGTGTTATGAATGTATCTGGTGAAGTTCTAAAAGCCAAAGCTGTTGGTTATTTAGTTCCAGGAAATACTTGAAACAAATTTGATGTAAATATTTTATCTTTCAAAATCATCATTTAAACAAAAAAAAGCAGCTAATTTATTCATTGCTGCAGGACACTGTGATTTAACAAGTCTTTGCCAAGTCATTTCTAACAACCTGTAGTTAGAAACAAATGTCCTTTTATCATATAACTCCATGATCTAGCTCAAAGAGAACACAGGAAAAAATAATGAATGATTAAAATGACATTAAAAAGTAGTAAAGAACAAAGTTCTGAAACTTTGATAAACAGCATTTCAAAACCTTTCTAAGGTAGTAAGGAATGATGTTGGGCATCTTTCTATTTTAGAAGACCTAGTGAGAGAATGTGTGAGGAGAGATGGAACAAACTGCTCAATGAAAGTAATGGGGTCATCCCCTTGGCTGTCTTCAGGGATGCTGTAAATCTGGATGTTCTTCATTTTGTTTCTATTCTTTTCTCTTCCTTATGTAGCTCCCAGTGATTTCTGTTTGGAGTCTATTGTACTTCATTACAAGGTGCATTTCTCCTTGTAGATTGAAGTGCATTTCCAGCCAAACCTCACAGTCTTGATTTTCTGACTCAATATCTTTATTTTTGATTCAAACTATCAAGATCATGTGTTGAAAAAACTGTGTACCTTTATAAAGGGAATTTTCTCTTCTTTTTTTTTTTTGTCCTTCCATGTTTAACTCTTGTTTTATTCATTATTATTCTTAGCCATGATTCAAACATGTCTGGTTGTAACAAAAAGTAATATAGACTTAAGGCTTAATAAACTTACTGGTTTTTTTTTTTTTTTTTTTTTGTGCGGTGCACTGGGGAACCCAATTAAATGTATTTAGTCAAAGCATACATTTGAATAGGCAATACAGAAAACAGTGTGACACTTTCTAGAGTATCTAGAAACAGATTGAGCATATTCCTCAACTCTACTATTCTTGGGCGTATATCCAAAATATTCTATTTCTAATTTCAGAAATGCAGATATAATAGCTACAATACAGCCTGGCCATTGTGGCTCAAGTTATCTGGATTTTTAAGAATTTCCAGGAGAAGACATCTATGGACATTTGTAAACCAGTTGAAGATCTGCAGATAAGATAAATTGGTTTTCTTAGAAAGCATTCACTTCTCTTCTTCAGTAGGGTAGATATTAAGCCAGTGTTTATAGATCCAGTCACAGAGGATCTACATAGACTTGGATGGCAGCAGGTATCCTTTCTGAAGCTTCTGGCTGTCACAAAACTTCTAACAGCTCCTTTCAAGTCTTATCTTGATCTTGATAGAGATGCCTTTTTTCTTAGTGTCCTGGGTCAAGACTACCTTCAGCCTCCTTCATGTTCTGGAAGACTGCCTTCTGTGGCTTAGAAACCAGGGATAACCAAAATAGGAATAAGGCTGCCCCAGGAAAGGCAAGGAAGACCTTCACCAGTTTCTGAACTGAATTCCTATCTGTTGCCAGGCTGATTATTTTTATTACCTAAGCCAACTGCTTCTGTGATGTCACAAACTCTCTATGCCAAATTTGGGCAACCTTCATTCACATACATCCCTTCAAATTTTGGCTCAACATGACTTGTTTTACTTTACTTTTTTCTCTTTTTAACCATAGATTAAATGTTAAATGTACTCGATATGTGTTCCTACTCCATTTTTAAATAGCTTTCATAGTCTCTCGGCAGTGTCAACTAAGTACATATTTTTGTCATTAATTTTAAAAGCCCATTTATTCTCTGTCTCTCCCTCTCTTTTTCTCTTTCTCTTTCTTTCTCCCTCCCTCCTTCTCCCCTCCCCTTCCCCCCCTCTCTTTCTCTCTCTCTCATACGTGTGTGTATTTATGTGTGTGTATGTGTGTGTGTGTGTGTGTGTGTGTGTGAGAGAGAGAGAGAGAGAGAGAGAGAGAGAGAGACTATGTGTGTGTATTTCTACAAGTGTGCAAGTGCATGTATACCATGGGTTCATGTTGTGTTCAGAGGACCTGTGTTTTACTCTCCTTCTGTCATATAGGTTCTGGTGATTAAACTCAGGTGATCAGTTTTGGAGGCAAATGCCTTTTACCCACTATGCAATAATTTTCTTATTTTTTCTTTCTTTTTGAGGTTTTATTTTTAATTATGGCTTTAATTGTTTTGTGTATGAATGTACATTGCAAGTTTAAAAGACTTAACATTCTTTCTGTAAAATTTTATAGTGTTATTTGTATTAGCAAGCTATTCTCCTATAGTAACTTCTGAAAGTCACAGTTAAGGTCATTTGGTGATGTTGTTATTATGAGAGAAGATATGGTGGAATCTTGGAAATTCCTATTTAAATTATATCAGAAGTGATTCTTTGTTTTAGTAAAAAGTACTATACTCTCTTTGAAATTCTTTGAGTTTATTTCTACTTTAGTTGTTAGTATTTTTGGATACACTTTAATTTTAACAGTGTTTCTAAGAAAATTCTTCACACATAAGTTTATTAGACAAATGAAAATTTATAATAGAGAACAAAATATGATTATACTTTGTATAACATGTTTTCTACTCTATAGAACATGCCCAGTACATGTTTGATATTATGATCCTATTGAAATATATCTACATTTGACTGTGAAGATAAGTGCCTCAATCCAAAGAATCATTGATGAGTGAACTCATAAGGAAAATTTTGTTAAATATAGAGAATTTCTTACTTCTCATGTAGATAAAGAATAAATGAGTGAATTTTATGTGCTTTTTCTAATTTTAATATAACATACATATTGAGAGTCTACAATATCAGATATTATAGGAATTGTTTGTTTTCTTTCTTTTTTTCTGGATATGTATTTTTATTCATGAGATTTCTGTTAGTCAAGATTTACTTTAATATCTTATGTATCATTTTAATGTAAAATATACTAAATATTACCATTACCTATGGATATCATGGGATTCCTTTCACCTTATGGATTTCAGTTCATTTTCAGATTTGCACATGAAAATGTTATTAATTAGCTAAAGAATCTGGTACAAATTATTTTGGAACATTATAACAAATAGGTAGTTCTAATATTTAGGTTCATGTTTTAATATATTAAATGTATTTCACTGCTTACATTATAGTATCCGATTGAAAACATCTACTCACTTGCCACTAGACTACCAGCAGCTGAAAATTTCAGTTCACCTTCCATAGGCTTTCATGCACCAGGGCTCTAAATCAAACTACTGGAGCAGCACAGGAGACCAGATTAGTACTAAAGAGTCTTGGAAAAGAAAAAAGAAGGGCACTCTTGCTAAAGATTAAAGCAAAGGTAGACTTCCTGTGCTTGTTGCCTTCTCTCTGTTTTCCTCTCCTCAAACATTCCCTCTCTCCTCCCTTCATCTATTTGCAGCTTCATCTCCAGTTATGACAATTAAGATTGGACCTCCAGAAACAGTATCTCTTTATCTTGGCATGAACCAGAAAAGCAAATGAAATTTTACTGGACAATGAGATCAAATACTTTGAAAATGTAGGGGAAAGGTGTTTCAGGGTTGAATATGAGAAAACCCTATTATTTCAGGAGCTACCCTGTTACAAATAACTTACTTGCTTATGAGTGGTAGATCCCTGTTTATAACCTGGTCATTTGACCTCTCTTCCAGTAGAAAAATATTTAGAGTTCATCTTGTCAATTTTTCTCTATTCTACAGTAAATAGTAACAACAAAGATGTCACTTACAAATGTAAGCCAGTTAGTGATGACAATAAACATGACAGTGAACTTTGTTCACATCGAAAATCCTACTATGTTAACACTTTTATGAAAGTTCCTCAGTCAGCTGATGTACATCAACTTTTAAAACATTAGATCATACAGGATAAAAATTCTAGTCATTTAAAATTTGTACATAAAAAAGACCCATGGCTCCAGCAGCATTTGTAGCAGAGGATGGCCTTGTTGGGCAACAATGGAAGGAAAAGCCCTTGGTCCTGCCAAGGTTAGCCCCACAGTGTAGGGGAATGTCAGTGGGGAAGTAGGGGTGCCTAGGGAGGGGGAACACCCTTATAGAAGAAGGGGGGAATGTTGGGAAAGAGGTTTCATGGTCACAAAACTGGGAAAGGGAATAACATTTCAAATGTATATAAAAATGTCCAATAAAAAATTTGTATACACATAAACTTAATCTTCATAAATATTCATATATATGCATATATATATAATGTGCTTATTTTAACATGGAGATATAATCTTGTTTCAATAAATTAATAAAACTTTTTCCAAAAGATATGTATTTTTTTATACTTAGTTTGCTAATGGGAATAAACAGGGTCTATTTATGAATATGAGCATGAAAACAATGATTCCTTTTTTTTACCTTTCAAAATATTGTTCCCCATTCAGGGCCCCCCTCCATGAGCCCCCACCCAATCCCTCATCCACTTTTGCTTCTAAGAGAGTGCTCATCCATCCACCTACCCACTCCACCTCAGCCTTCTAGCATCCCCCTTCTCTGGGGCATCAAGTCTCCACAGGACCAATCACCTCCTCTCCCAATGATGCTAAATGAGGCAGTCCTCTGCTACATATGTAGCAAGAGCAATAGAGTGGCCCATGAATATTCCTTGATAGGTGGTTTAGTCCCTGGGAGCCCTGGGGATTCCAATTAGTTGATTGGTCTTCCTATGGGGTTGCAAACTCCTTCAGCTCCTTCAGTCCTTTTTCCCCTAACTCTTCCATTGGGGTCCCCTGCTCAGTCCAATGGTTAGCTGCAAGCATCCTCATCTGTATCAGTAAGGCTCTGGCAGAGCTTCTCAGGAGACTATATCAGACTCCTGTCAGTAAGCACTTCTTTGCATCAACAGTAGTTGCTGGGTTTGGTGTTTGCATATGAGATGGATCCCCAGGTGGGACAGTCTCTGGATGGCCTTTCCTTCAGTCTCTGTTCCAATTTTTGTCACTGCATTTCCTTTAGACAGGAAAAATTCTGTGTTAAAATATTTGATATAGGGAGGGCATATCTAGCTAATGGAGGTGGTCTCTTCAGGTCCTATATCCCCACTGTTGGGCATTTTGGCTAAGGTCATCCCCATTGAATCCTGATAGCTTCCAATATACCTGGTGTCTGGGACTTCCTAGTGATTCCCCCCAGTTCCCCAGTCCACACTGCTGCCTATTTCTATTCATTCTACTGCCCCCCTGGGCTTCTCTCCTGTCTCTCACCATGCCTGTGCTGCTGACTTTTTCTCCTCCCTTCCCTCTCATGTTACTCTTTAAAAAAGACCCCAAAAAACCTACTGAGCTCCATCAAATCATTAACTCCTTTCAACAAATAGATATTTTGTCATAAAAGTTGAGTGATATGCTTAGTCCCACTGCTATATTTCCTCTTCATCACTTTTTACATTCTCTGCTTTGTCTTCTGTATTAATTTTGCTAAAATTGAGTTGTTCATACTTATTGTAATACACTAGAAACATCATCACAAATTTATCGTAGCTTGGTAAAAAACTTAAATTTCTCCTCTGCACATACCCTAGAGTTGTGTAGCTTTGTGTTTCTGTGGGACTCCCAACAAAAGTAGTGGAAGTTGTCTCTGTAGATAAAATTCTGTAGATCATCATTGTATACAATAATTAAAAATGATTTTAGACCCAACATATAAAAAAGACACGTGCTACACTATGTTCATCGCAGCCTTATTTATAATAGCCAGAATCTGGAAAGAACCCAGATGCCCTTCAACAGAGGAATGGATACAGAAAATGTGGTACATCTACACAGTGGAATATAACTAAGCTATCAAAAACAATGACTTTATGAAATTCGTAGGCAAATGGTTGGAACTGGAAAATATCATCCTGAGTGAGCTAACCCAATCACAGAAAGACATACATGGTATGCACTCATTGATAAGTGGCTATTAGCCCAAATGCTTGAATTACCCTAGATCCCTAGAACAAATGAAACTCAAGACAGATGATCAAAATGTGAATGCTTCACTCCTTCTTTAAAAGGGGAATAAGAATACCCTTGGCAGGGAAGAGAGAGGCAAAGATTAAAACAGACACAGAAGGGACACCCATTCAGAGCCTGCCCCACATGTGGCCCACACATATACAGCCATCCAATTAGACAAGATGGATGAAGCAAAGAAGTACAGGACGACAGGAGCCGGATGTAGATCGCTCCTGAGAGACACAGCCAGAATACAGCAAATACAGAGGCGAATGCCAGCAGCAAACCACTGAGCTGAGAATAGGACCCCCGTTGAAGGAATCAGAGAAAGAACTGGAAGAGCTTGAAGGGGCTAGAGACCCCATATGTACAACAATGCCAAGCAACCAGAGCTTCCAGGGACTAAGCCACTACCTAAAGACTATACATGGATTGACCCTGGACTCTGACCACTTTGGTAGCAATGAATATCCTAGTAAGAGCACCAGTGGAAGGGGAAGCCCTGGGTTCTGCTAAGACTGAACCCCCAGTGAACTAGATTGTTGGGGGGAGGGCGGCAATGGGGGGAGGATGGGGAGGGGAACACCCATAAAGAAGGGGAGGGAGAGGGATTAGGGGGATGTTGGCCCAGAAACCGGGAAAGGGAATAACACTCGAAATGTATATAAGAAATACTCAAGTTAATAAAAAAAATATACGTAACTAAAAAAATAAAAAATACATTTTCATAAACAAAAAATGATTTTAGCATGTATTTCCTATTTTAAAATAGATTTCTGATCCAGGCTCTTGAGTCTGAAATCAGAGCATCAAAAGTTTGAGACCAGCTATACCTATGTAATGATATCCTATCTGAAATAAACTGAATTTCTTGGTATTGAAGACAACCTATGAAAGTAAGGCTAATCAACAAGGTACATTGCCTCTCCTTTATGGGCATATTTCCAGAAGATAAACTCTTAAAGTAAAAATGATATTATTATGTATACCAACAGATTGCTGAGTAAAATATAGAATGTTCTCAATAAAACACATTAAATAAATAAAGATTATTATTCTATTGCTTTCCCATCCTTTATTCTGTTTAATAAATCATTATTTCCTTGGAATTATCATACAGATTTTTTTTAGTTCTAGCCTTTTCTCAGTTCTTTATTTATTTCATAACCATCAGTGAAACTAATGTAGAGAATAAAGTATTACAACAGTAGAAGTCGTCCTCCTTAAAACACAATTTCATATACACCAACATACATATATGCCTAACTACACACCTACACATGTACACACAGATACACAGACACACAAACACACATAGAGGAAGACAGAGAGAGAGAGAGAGAGAGAGAGAGAGAGAGAGAGAGAGAGAGAGAGAGGGAGGGAGGGAGGGAGGGAGGGAGGGAGAGAGAGAGAGAGAGAGAGAGAGAGAGAGAGAGAGAGAGAGAGAGAAACTTGATTAATTCGATTCCATATACTTGGATTCTTCAGTTTCAAATGTTTTTCCTTCTTCAAACATGTTCACCAGACTTCCCTGGCTTTTGTTTCTGGGGAAGCAGTGTTGATTTGATTTTATTTTGTTTCTTAGTAGTCAAATTTGGTGTAAATCTTTGGTGACCAAAAAATTTCTCTCTCATGAGGAGCTTCTTATTCCCAGGACAATTACTTTGTCCTTTCTCAATCTTTTACATTGTCCACTTTTCCTTTCTTTTCTTTTTAATGATACCCACCCATGAAGTAATAGATTTCTCAGATACTGTTTACACCACAATTCTGAATACATATTATTCATCATGTGAATTTTGACAGGTTTGTCATATATTTTCTCACTTGTAGATCAGAGGTGGAGGGCACATACAGCACTAAAGATATGTAGAGATAATGTATAGCATACTAGAAACTAAATGTCACATCTTCCTTTCTGGACTGTTTCCTCTAGATTCCTTAGGTCTTAAAGCTGACAGTTATTCGAGATATCTTTTCTACTTTCACCTCAATGCCCAACTGAGGATAAAACTTCTATTGATTCTTTTTCTTTCTATACATTCTATTACCTTTATCCTTACAACATCTACCTTAGTTTAGCTTTCTGAGAATGCCAGAATCCTGTCTGACATTTTAGATTGTCCTAATTGGTCTATCCTCTACCAGTTTTGGTCATTTGTAAAATAATATTATTGTTTTGATTCTATTAATGCTTACCTGTGATTAAATAACATTCATGATTTAGGATTTATGGCTTTAAATTACCTTTATTTTTATAACTGACTATAAAAAGATCAGTGCTTACAAAACTATGTCAGAATCTGATCTGATCCCCATCTACCATCATTACTACAGTCAGTAAACTTCAGTACCAATTGTCAATTTTAAATGAAAGTTTCTAATATATTATGAAACTTTTGCTTTCACGCATTGTCTACATCCTTCAAAACTGTGTAAACCCAATAAACACCTACCTTATTATAATTATTTTTAGATGTATACTACTTAGAATATTAAATAAGATTAATGATTCCCAGATATACAGATAAATCGTATAACACTGGGTATAATCCTGGATAAACAAAACTTGTAAAAGATAGAAAACTTGAATAAATTTTGGAAAGCTCCTTTTCAGAGCTAGATTAATAGAAAACCTGTTAACATATCAAGACCCCCTTCTTAGCCTGAAACCTTCTGATGGAAGAAAGCACATAGATAGCATTCACTATTTGTTTGTTCAGAATCAATAATTTTATTGCAGTTCATTTGAATCCATATCTATGGATTTTTTTTCTATATTAGAGCATCGCCACCAAGCCCACCTCACTCTTAAAATTCTGTTAAAACTAGAAAGATACATATTTAAAACAGCCTTTTTGTTTTTGGTGGGAGTTCTTCATTATCATTTTGTCAAACTCTGCATGTAACCCTGTCCTCATATTCAGAAAACTGTGTGTATAGATGGAAGTTCTTGGAATATTATATGAATTATGTAAAATAATGTTCATATATAATTCCATCAAATCTCAACATAAAATCTGTGGGAGAAATGTTCTATTGACTGATTTTTATAAGGGAAGAAGGAAAATGGAAGGATTGGAAAAAGCACAAGTCATACAATCAGTGAACATCTGAAGGTAAGCCTTTGTGAAAAAAATTCACATGCTTTTATCATTACTTTATAAGTAATTTCATGAGGAAATGAGTGTCACAAAACTGATTTTAACTATGGTAGGGGGAGAGGTTTTCTAGGCAGCAGATTCTATTGTATATAAGAGCAGAAAAAGCAAACTGAGCTCTATCATTTCTGACATGCCTGTGTCCATTCCCCTTTGTTTTCTGACTGTAGATATGAGGTGACCTATATCTTCACTATAGCCTTGACTTTCCCTCCATGGACTGCGTCTTGAAATGGGAGTTAAGATAAATCATTTATGCCTTCGATTGTTTTGTCAGAGTGCTTTATCACAAAATGAAAAGAAAGAAACCAAGACAGTCCTTAAGTTTTCCAATCTGTAGATTTCATTGACAGGAAGACCATCAACAAAAAATGATTTCATTACTTCTTTATCTTCAGAAGTCATAGAGACATAATTCTGGTTAAATATTACAGTGGTTTAATATATATGCACATGAATTTTGTTTATGTGCTCAAATTAAGATGATAGATAAGCCAGCTAAATATAAACTGGGTTAAAATGCCAAAAGGCAACTTAATCATATTAAGTAGTTTTGATTTTGAATGATGAAAAAAAGCAAATTATTGTGATTATGTGGGAGCAAATCAAAACTGCTCTGAAATGATAATTGCCTATGGTAAAATAGAGTAATTTATTGCATCCTTTCAATTTTAGGCAATGCATTACAGATTTATCCAACATTTTGGAAAAAGAAAAATTTGAGAATAAAAATGTTAGAATAAAAATTTAAAATAAACTTTAAAATGTAAGAAATAAAACCTTTAAAATAATTGCACTGTGAGTAATTTTTTTAAAGATACTGTGAGCAAAATAGACTACATTGCTGTAAGAGTTTCATTTGTCTAAAATTCCACACTCTATCTTCAATACTTGGAAAGCTCTCTGTTTCTTTCTTACAGGTTTTAGTTGTTAAATTCAGCTTTGATTAAATAATTTTATTTAGTTCTCTGTTGAATTCCTTCTATGTCTTTATTATATTTGAAGATAGCTATTGCCTTTCCGAAGGTCATGTGTAACAAAGTTCACAATGCCTCCCATTGCCATTTTAAGATGTTAGATAACTATATTCTCAACCACCACAGTGTGACAAATTCAAGATAATTTTCATCTGCTAGAATAGAATTCTCATTGAAGTAATATGTCTTCAATATATGAGATATAAATTGCTCAGCTCTCTTAGATTTTTGTCTGAGGAGTCAAGTGAAGATATCAAACAGTGGCTTTGACAGTTTTGATCACAGGTACAAAGCAATAAGATGATAGTGTCATCTGGAAGTTCCATTTACATAAAACAAATTTATAATTGATATGCCACTTTGTGGTCACCAGAGTTAATGGGCATTTTAAGAACCTCTACTTAATAACAATAAAGTGCCATTTTACAAGACTTAATGCTAGAAAAATTAATGCACCTCGTAGCCTGACCTTCAGCTGCTCCTTTGAAGACAACTACTATACCATTTTCATGCTCAGAGATTGTACAGAGTTAAAGTTGACATTATAAAACCAGCATCCTTTGATGCTTTTAATAACAGTAGATTATTAATCGTGCCTACATAGAGCAAGGAGTGTAGTGTGTAGACATCACTTTGATAAGACAGATTTTTTTTCACCAAGATTTAGATAATGTATAACCTCACATTCACCTGCTTAAGAAACATGTTATGATATACATGGGGTACAAATGATTGTTAATATTTCAACATAATAGATTTGGTAAACTTCTCACCAGTACTTCTTTTTTTTAAATACAAGCGTTCAGTTAAAAACCGAGTAACCACCAGCCACTATAGCTTTCACAGGGACACATGACAAAATGCTATCCAGTACTACTAGAAATTATCCCATTGCCCTGATCAAGGACAGACACACTAAACAAAGCATTGATAAGTTCATTCAAAATAGCAGGGTGTCAAGATTCTCCATTTACTTAGCAAGTGGGAATTGCTAAGTAGAACCACTGCTACAAAATTGCTCTCAAAGGAGCCAGTCCTTTGAGAAAGTGTTTTGAAACACAGCATTGCAGGAAGCCAGCAAAGATCCCCCAAGCAGCCTTGATTTGTCAAACAGTATAAACAAAAGACTTCTGACTGACAGATGTAGGAGAAACTATACTTTTCTATACTTGTTGACACAGTACAAATTGAAGGGAATTACATTCCAGGCAGAAATAGTAAATGAACAGAACAGAGCACAATTTATTGAAGATCTCTAGGACACAACAATCTTCAGACTAAGGAAACTGAATTCTTGAATGACATTGTTAGTAATCTGTTACTGAGGCAAATAAAGTTTCCATGTTTTGCAATCTTAAGTCATTTTACATAGTATCACTGATGTTTAGAAACCAGGAGCACTGGCTTATGGGACCTTTCCAATATAACTACAGTAGGGGAGATACTCCAATATAGCAGAGGAGGTGAGAGATTCTCAGGACTCAAAAGGGGGAGGGCTTAGATGGAATACCCTACAATGGAGAAAGGAAAGTTCTAGAGTCCACCCCCAGTAGAAAGACATGGCATCAAGCAGAGGAAATGGAATACCATCCCACAGTCAAAATCTCTGAAAAAGAAACTGTTCTTGTTTGAAAGAACTGCAGAAAAATAATGGAGAAGAGTCTGAGGAAAAGGAGGTCCAGTGACAGGCCCAAATTGAGACCCAGCTCAAGGCAAGGCCCAAAGTCCTGACACCATTACTGAGGCTATGTTGTACTTACAAACAGGGGCCTACCATGACTGCTCTCTGAAAGACCCAACAAGCAGCTGAGTCAGATGCAGATATTTACACCCAACCAATGGACAGAAGGTAGTGACCCATATGACTGAATTAGGAAAAAGCTAGAAGAAGCTGATGAGGAAGGCGACCTTATAGGAAGGTCAGCAAACTCAATTAACTTGAACCCCCGAGATCTCTCAAACAGTGAGCCACCAATCAGGCAGCATACACTAGTTGATATGAGGCCCCTGACACACATACTGCCCAGTCTGGTCTCAGTGAAAGAAGATGCACCTAACCCTTGAGAGACTTACAACCCAAGGGAGTAGGGAGGTCTGGTGAGGTGGGTGGGGACATCATCTTGGAGATGGGGGGGTGGATGGGGAAGAATCAGAGGGCGGACCAGGAAGGGGAAAAAGTCTCGACTGTAAAAAAGGTTAAAGAATAAATAAGAAAAAAATTAAAAAGCAAATTCTAATGGGAGCACTACCTTTGACATAGAGTCAAGAGGTGGTTTAAAGCAAATAATAGTGACAGGAGTCCTTTTTTTCTCAATGTGTTTGAGGGATCTTAGAGTATATACTTTCCTATACCATATTTTTTCTTGAGTCTACTAAAATAAAGTGATTAGGTAGGTGTTTTCAAACTTTCACAACATTCTAAGGTTTTTACAATATATTTCATGAGCACATTCTAAAATAGAAAGGAAAACTGAAGACTATGGGGAAATGCTAATAACAGTTTTGAGCTTGAGATCCATAAAATATTCTACCTTAAGAAAAAAATTTAAACATTGAAAACTGAAAAAACTTGTTTCAAAAACAGAACAAATCAGTGACTTAAGGACAGTATAACCAGAGGAAAAAATCTTCTGTGTCTCATTTTTAAGGTTACCCAAATACTAGAAATTGGTAAACAGTATTATTACATTTATGACCTGATAATCAGTGTGGCTAAAAGTAAAAATCATTACCCAGTCTAACCCCTTAAAACTATAATTCAATATGAGAATATATGATAGCTTATAGTGAAGAAAAGAAAGTACTTAAAATTTCACATCATTTAAAGTATCTGAGATGGGAAAATTTTTATATATATTATTCCTGTAGTCACTGAATATAGCTGCATGTATCCTTCTAAGAGGGAAGCAATGGAAACAGGCCATTATGTACCTCTAATTTTGTTTTTCAATTACTTAATCTAGAAATCGTAATAGATTTTCAACTGAGTTCTTTGATTGAAGCTTTCCTCTTAGTAAAATTAGATAAACTCTGAAGTCAATGTATAATATTTATTTTCATCCTCATCATCATAATTATCATCATAAATCATAACTTTCAATCTTATGTATGAATGTTTGGGGGTAGGAGGAGAGCAAGAATATCAGAGTTCTGAGGCAAATGTTCTGACAGCAAGCTGTGTGATAATCTTTTTATTGGATATTATATATATTTACATTTCAAATGTTATCCCCTTTCCCGGTTCTCCCCTCTACTTTCCCGCTCCCCCTGCTTCTATGAGGAAGCTTCCCCTCCCACCAACCAATCCCAACTCACTACCCTGGCATTCCCCGACACTGGGAAAATGAGCATTCACAGGACCATGGATTTCTCCTCCTACTGATGCCAGACAATACCATCCTCTGCTACATATGCAACTGAAGCCATGGTTCCTTCCCTGTGTACTCCTTGGTTGGTGGTTTAGTCCCTGGGAATTCTGAGGATCTAGTTGGTTGATATTGTTGTTCTTCCTCTGGTGTTGCAAACCCCTTAAGCTCATTCAGTTCTATCTCTAACTCCTCCATTGGGCTCCCATGCTCAGTCCAATGGGTAGCTGCAAGCATCCTCATCTGTATCAGTAGGGCTCTGGCAGAGTTTCTCAGGAGACACCCATATCAGGCTTCTGTCAGCAAGCACTTCTTGGCATCAGCAACAATGACTGGGGTTGGTGTCTGTATATGGGATGGATCCCCAGGTAGGGTATCCTTTTAAATTACATTTTTGAAGGGCACTTTAATTTTCTAAAATTCCTTGACAAAAAATATGAAAGCAACTCTATACCAAGGTCTTATGAAGTTTCTTATTCATATAACTTTTTTCAAGCAAAAACATCAGATGGACAAGAGTTCTCTATGATAATGACAGCTTATCTCTGGAAAAATCTAATATATCTTGATAATGTATTTTGTCACATAATTCTGAAAAATTTAAAATTAGAATTAATTGTATTCTTATATGATAATGGGTACAAAGACTGAAAACATAATTAACACAATTGTATTTCTTTAAGATGTTTCTTACATTTCCAGCCAATGTAACAATGGTATGTTTTAACATGTCCTTTTATCAAAAGATTGAGTATTTTTTTAAGATTTTACTTTTATACCTTTTAAAATTATTTTCATTCTTCTTCCTTCTTATAGTAGTAAAGTTTCAAGAGATTTTACAAAACATAAAATGCTGAAGTTTACAAAGACAAGTGCTAGGTTTTACACTGTAATAATATCTTCTAAATAAAAGAATCCAAGGTCTAAAGGGATATAGGTTGGGAATGAAATCATGTATAAACATTTATCTCTAAAATTTGGGTCATGTTAACAAAATTATTTGAGGAAATGAAACTATTTTAATGGCAGGCCTGTGTCAGTAGTTATAATAATGAGGCCTTAAAGCACTGAAAATAATTTCTTTTTTTTTTTTTGCTTTGCTGTTGCCTTTGTCCTTCTAGTTATTCTGGATTGTGTTAGAATATCTGTCTCCATGTTATACACTATTACTTGTCTAGTGACTGTCTCTATTTCAGAACTAATTTGCAAATGTCAAACTAAAGCCTGGAGCATCCCTAAAACCCATAACTATACAGCAATTTTGCTGTATAGTTATTTTGGTTAGGAGCTTTGAGCTACAATAGCTTTCCATTATGAAATAGTGATGGGTTAGAGCATGAACCCAAAAAATTAAATTTCAAGTATAGAAAATATGAAGGACCATATTACTGAATTATTTATGTACTGTGAAGGTACACATCTAATGATAAAATCTGACTGCAGAAACCAAGACATACTTGAGTCAATGGACATTGTATCTTGTTTTGTCCTATTAGTTTGTTGTTTCTTGGAGGCTTGCTCTTTTCTAGAGGAAACAGTTATATCAGGCTCCTGTCAGCAAGCACTTCTTGGAATCAACAATAGTGTCTAGGTTTGGTGGCTTCATATGGAATGGATCAACAGGTGGGGTAGTCTCTGGATGGCCTTTCCTTTAGTTTCTTCTCAACTCTTTGTTCCCATATTTCCTTTAGACAGGAGCAATGCTGGGTTAAAATTTGGGGGATGAGTGGGTGGCCCCAACCCTCAGTCAAGAGCTGACCTAAACACTAGATATGGTCTCTATAGATTCTTCCTACCCTTTGTTGGGTATTTCAGCTAATTCCATCCCTGTTGGGTCCTGGTAACCTCTTGCTTTCCTGACATATGAGACTTTCTGGTGGCTACCTCAGTTCCCCATCCCTTATTGCCACATAACTCTGTTCAATTTCCTGACCCTCTGTACATCCCCCTGTCTCTTCACATACCTGATCCTGCACCCTTTTTCTCCTCCTCTCCTTCCCTCCTCCCAAGTCCCTTTCAGCCTCTACCTCCCGTGAGTAGTTTGCTCCCCTTCTTAGGAGGGCAGAAGCATCCACACTTTGGTGTTCCTTCTTCAGTTCCTTGTAAGCTATGCTAATGATAGATATGATAATTGTTGTCTTCAGATTTTCACAAAAAAGTTGAAAATGTATGTTTGTGAAGAGATCTTTCCCTGAATGGTTTTAATGCTTTTAATCATAATGGAGAAACCTCTGCAATCAAAATGTTCTTTAGTGGGTGAGTGAATAACTTGTAGTAAATACAGATAGTGGAAGATTATTGAATATTAAAAAGGAATGTGGTGTCAAACCATAACCCAATGTGGAGGAGACCAAAGTATACTAGTAAGTGAAAGAAACCAATATGAAAAAGCTCCATCATATATGATTCCAACTTTATGACATTATGTTCCCAATATGGAGACAGTAAAGAGAAGAGTGATTGCCAGGTTGGTGAGAAAGTAGTGTGATGCACAGATAAAGCACTGAGGATTTTTTGTGTGTTTATATATGGTTTTAACCACTTACCTAAATATACAGATTGTACCCTAAAAATGAACACTAAAGAAAACTGGTATCTCACACATTTTATCAATGTGGGAGAGGATAAGCAGAAATATCTGTACTTTCTATTCTGGCTTACTACAAATTTTAAAGGACTCTAAAATATAGTCCTTTAAATGTAAGTTCTACTTCATCTTCATATATTCTAATACACAAAAATCTCATATTAAGCATTCAATGAAATCCACTGATTTTTTTTACTTCATAAATGAGGATCAATGTCATATTCAGCTGATAAGTTCTTTCAGTAAAAAAAGAAACCATGTAATTCAGAGTTAAAATATTCAGTAGATGATTCAACAAGTTGACAATTGACATGTGAATATCAATGACTTAATTATATCCAGGATATATATTAAATAAAATGAGTCATGAGTTGATTTATTAAATATTGAATTAATATCTGATTTAGAGATATAGGTTACTTTCTATTTACTCTAACATGTTTATATGACTTAAAATCATAAAGGAAATTATTTTAAGTGATTGGTCATGTTGACAAATACATATTCTTTTAATGCACAAATTAATATATAGCATAAATAATATAAAAAGGGACTGGTAGTGTACTTCACTTGATCAAGTGATTGCCTAGTATTCATGAAGCTTTACAGTTGATCACTAGAACTCTGTAAAGTGGGCATTGTAACATGTTTGTAATCTTAGCAGTTCAGTGAAGGAGAAAGGATGAGCAGGGATAACCTCAATGAGATGAGAACTTTCCTCAACAAATAATAATGATACTGGCCTGGCTCAGTGAGTAAATCACATGCTATGCAAATACAAGGAACTGAATTCAAATTTCCAGAACAGAGACAAAGGTGAACATGGTGGTTTGCATCTAAAAAGTCAATGTGTATAAGGTGAGGTCCAAGAAAGAGACAGAAGAACACATGGATGTTTACAGGCCTGTCTCCCTGATGTACATCGTGTTAAATAACAAAACTATCTTGACTCCATGTTAAAAGATAAGAACTAATATTCAGACGTGCTTTCTGACCTTTATATGACCACAATTGCATACCTCCACATATAAACACACAAATAGCATGGATATACATGTACACATATCATACTACAAAAAAATATACAAATAAATGCATTGTGAAAAGGTGATGAACCCTTATGTTATTTAATAGGAAACATGTATCCATTTCAACATGGACTGCTTACTTTAGACAGAACCTTGCCTATGTTTGCATGCACATCAACTAACCTTTATAAAACCTGGGGGAAATAATCTAATAAGTAAGATCCTATATGATTCCTTCTGCATGGAAATCATATCTTTACATTTGGAGTGCCCTTATAACACTACAAATAACACATTTGTTCCTAGGACCATCTTATATATCTTTGGAATTAAATTCAATAAAAGTTCTAAAAGGTTATGATATTTCACCTGTCATGTACCCATCAGTAGAACATCTTTCCTGTCCTTCCCTGGCACTTGCTTTAAAAAAATCACTCAAGATACAGTCAATCTTGAAAATGAGAATCAAAGCTTTTGTCAAGAATTCTGATATGAAAGTCAATAGTGAATGTTTCCAAACTTCACATGCTAAGACAATGTCAATAAAAACTACATCTTCAGTTTCTCAAGATAGCAGTATTTCAATCAAATGACAGCACTTCTTTTTTTCCAAATTTCAAACCATCTAAGGCACAATTTCAAGTACAAAAAATACTTATTAACATACAATTTAAAGAGTACATTTAAAAGCTATTTATATAGACATATTTTAAATTGAAAATAGAATATTTTCTCTTACAATATATCCTGATTATAGTTTTCCCTCCCTCTATACCTCCCTATTCCTCCTCTCTTTCCTTCACCTCACTCCTGGAACTTCTCCCTTCCTGCCAGTTTGTTATTGTTGTTGTTATTGTTGCTGTTGTTTTTGTTGTTGTTTTTAATTACATATGCTGGCTCATAATGTGATAGAAATTATAAAATTTTATTAACTTAGGATTCCCCCCAGGTTCCCTTGTATCTTGGATTAATTTGCATAATGCCACATTAAGAAATACCAGTATTTTTTTTATTAACTTGAGTATTTCTTATACACATTTCGAGTGTTATTCCCTTTCCCGGTTTCTGGGCAAACATCCCCCTCCCCCTTCCCCTTCCTTATGGGTGTTCCCCTCACCACCCTCCCCCCTTGTCGCCCTCCCCCCAACAATCTAGTTCACTGGGGGTTCAGTCTTAGCAGGACCCAGGGCTTCCCCTTCCACTGGTGCTCTTACTAGGATATTCATTGCTACCTATGAGGTCAGAGTCCAGGGTCAGTCCATGTATAGTCTTTAGGTAGTGGCTTAGTCCCTGGAAGCTCTGGTTGCTTGGCATTGTTGGACATATGGGGTCTCGAGCCCCTTCAAGCTCTTCCAGTTCTTTCTCTGATTCCTTCAAAGGGGGTCCTATTCTCAATTCAGTGGTTTGCTGCTGGCATACGCCTCTGTGTTTGCTGGAAATACCAGTATTTTAAAGAAAGACAAGATTCTCATAAAATTACTGTGTATATGCTTGATGGTTGGTTAACTGTTCACTGAAGTAAGTAAACCTCAAGTATTTCATCATCTTGTCATGCAAGAGTTCCAACAACAAGCTTCTGAGGTCTATAGAGATCTAATATTAGGAAAGATCCTCTGTTATTTTTACCATGTGTTTGTTAAAGCAAATCATAAGACCAGATACTATTCTTGAGGTGAGCAAGCAAACTCGACCCCTGTAAGGAAAAAATAAAATGACAGAGCAAATAGCTGGGTGTAGATGTAGTGGGAAATTTATATTAAGGTTAGAGAAAGAGGTGAAGTTTTTAGGAGGTGAAGCTCAGAGATCCAGAGAAGATCAATAGAAGACAGGGAGACTAGTTAAGAGGCTATAGAAACAATCTAGAAGGTAATTCAAATCATTGATTTTCAAGTAGCAAATTCTTAGTATACATTGCTTGACAAAAATGTCATTGTAATGTACAAGTATCTGAAACTCAAAAGAGGCATTCCTGACCGACATACTGCACTCAATAGCTTGTTTGATAATTTTCTAGCGTCCTTGTCACCAAGATGAGACTAGCTCTGCATTTTTCCCAAAACATTCTGTGTACCAAAAAAATCAAGTAAAATTTGAATCACTGACAGTGGATTTAATCAGTTACAAATTTATATACTATGCTTTTAATCCAAAATTGGAAGTAAAATTAGAGACATTGTTATTGATTTTAGGAAATTGTAAGATTCATTTAATCCAAAAGACGCAAAATAAATAATGCACTTAAGTACCAGTTTTGTTGCCAAATAAGTAACTATTGAAATAATGAGAGTGAAACAAAATTTTCCTAACAAGTTTTAAAAGATAGTGCATTTATAGATTGAACATTTACATATTGTTTAGTTTATTGATTCAGCTATCAATCTCAGCGCTTCAACTATTGGAAAACACGTTTCTGGTTAGATAACAATTACTTTGCATTTTCTTCCTTTATTTTTTTTCTTCCTTTATATAGAAAGAAAACCTCATGAAAAAAATTTTAAGACAAAACCAACCAAATAAATTACATGTAACTTTTTCCCAGTTTATAAAATATAACAGGAAGTAAGTGTGATTTTTAAATTTTTGTTTTATTTCTAAACAAAAAGAATTATTTTAGCTAGAAAAATAACAAATAAGACAATTTTGTTACATTTTTGCATTTGTTACATCTATATCTTGATTATTGCAACCTTTTCTCTTTGTTATTTACAAACAACTTTGAGTGGAGGTTGTAAGCACAATGGAATCCTGAAACAGAGCCATCTTTATATTGTCAAGGCAAAACAATTACTTCAAAGTTATAAAATTGCCTACCATTCTATGGAATGTTATTTCAGGGAGCCACTTTTGATCAAAAAAACTAAGATTTTTCTTTTATTCTCGGTTCTTATTACCACGTTATTACAAATGAATTATAATTTTAAAAGATAGCAAAATATCGCATGATTTCCTTTATTAAAAAATCTGTGAGGCTCTTCAATATGCATGATTTCAAAGTAATTGTCTTAGGTGATATATAAGGGGAAGGTTCATGGAACGTTTGCTGATTGCCTACCATGTACTATGTTATTTGACAGTGGTACATTGTGATTTTTCACAGGAACTCTATGAAGCATGTTCATTATAATTTTCCAAAGATGTTGCTAAGCTATGGCAAGGCCCATATCAGAACATAGAGTTAGCCAGTGCATATATTACACATTTTCTATGAAATTATATTTCCTTTAATTTTTTTCTATATTTAATTTTATGTATATGTGTTTTGCCTGCATGTATATCTTTACATCGTATCTGCAAAGGGCACACAGATGTCACAAAAAGAAGTAATATCGTCTTGGAGTTGTATGCTTGGTATTGAGCCTGTGTCTTCTTGAAGAGTGATCCTAAGCATTGAGCTAAAGCTTAGCTCCAGCCCTAAGACTTGTAACTCTCCAGAACTCTAACCAATTCTGTATTAAGTATACTACATTGAAATGAACGATGCTTGACATGTCCTTTTTGGAATCATAAGGAAACAAAAGCAAACAACAACAACCAAAAACTACAACCAAACAGTTTTAAATGACATACTTCATTCATGTTCTAGGTTTCATTTATACATTCTTGAATTCACTACTTAGACAATCGCCCTAGGTTTTAAAGGTAGAGAACTCTTGATTACCATAAGACTTTATTTCATTGCTGTTTTCCTGCCTTTTAATTCACAGAAGAAATACAGAATTTGATAAGCAAAATGCTTTTCTCAATGTAAGAAACAATTAAACATTCTCAGTATTACCCTACACTATTAAACTAAATATCATTATACACTGTTTTTCTTCCACATCTCACAGTTGCACATTAAAAACTGCTTCTAATTATCTTTAAAATATCCCTCCATGCTTTCTAAGTTTACAAATAGAATGTATATGTGGATTGGTGGCCAATTTAGTCAACTGGATTTTTGTCACATAAATTATCATGATCAGATATATATTATGATTGAATACTTATAAGAAATTCTCAGGCTACCAGTCCTAAAATGCCTTAGAGTAAACATAATGAGAATAAATATATCTACAGGAATGTTAAGTATTGTTTACTTGTCCAGAATATCAACAGTAAAGGAAGAGTTATCAAAGATTTGTTAACATTAATCTTAAGATTCTAAGAGTATTCATTCATATTGACAAACACTGATATTTTCAAATTATACTGAAATTATTTTCCTCTGACATCCTCTACTCTTGTTCACATCTTATTATTCATTATATCTGCTATACTGAGGTATATGTGTTCAGCAATAGATGAATTGTACAAAAATGAATATAAAACATATTTCATTATAAATTAGGTTCCATAGTTTTTACATTGCAGAAGTTGATTATGCATACATATACAAAGAATTACTCCTAGTTTCAATCACAGCAATATCTGTCACATTCTATATAATTAAGGTATTATTCTCAATGGTGACTCCATTGGAGAATAATTCAGATATAGAAACTTAAGTATCCTGACAACTTCCAATGAAGGAATGAAACTAAAAACATCAAACTCATTTCAAAATTAATAAAAACCCATAGAATTTTATTATAGTTTAACTGTCTGTTTTCCAGATACAAAAATAAGATTTATAGACAGGATGTAACCTGAAGTCACTTAAATCTCAGTCTAAAAAATGTTCTTGTGGGGTTGAAGAGAGCTCAGTTGGTAAAGCACTGGTTACTGTTCTATAAGACATATTCTATTCCCAGCAAACACATGGCTGCACACAGCTAATTACAAAGCTGATTCCAGGGGATATGATGCCTTCTTCTGGTTTGCACAGATACTGCACACATTTGGTGCATAAACATACATGCAGGCAGAACACCCATACATGTAAAATAAAAATATAAAATATTGCTGCAAGTTCAAATTACTTGAAAGAACTTCATAAATTTACCAGTGTAATAAACATACATGGTCGAACCTGCATATGCTAGGGCTTCTTATATAACAGTGTTCTCTGAATAACTCTGGGTTATAATTCAGTGTTTATAAAGGCATTTAAATAATGAATACATATTCACTTGAAGCTAATGCATGTATATTCATAAATATTGGTTATATATGAATTAATTACCTAGAATTTTGAACAGTAATGGTTATTTTAATTACTGGCACTGGGAATAGTCACTATAAAGTTATTATACAACATCAAAAGATGATGCCAGTTTTATTATTCATTTTAATCCCCTTAATAGAAAAAGTACTACCTTGGATCATGTTCATAAAATCATATTTCATCAGTCATCTAGACTCTGGTGTATAGTGAACCAAAAGTTTTGTCCTAAAAAGACCATGTTTGTTTGAGTTTTAATTATCATTGATTTGTTTATTTCTTATTTGGAGACTACTAACTCTTTTTACTTCCTGCTATTTCCAGCTGTCAAAATCTGATTTCTTATCTTTGTTCAAGTTGCTCAAATACTGTAACTCAAAGCTTTGGGTTTGTGTAGTGTTCTGGAAAGTGTACTGGGTAGGGAATTGTAGGTCCTAATTTCCAGTACTTACTGTCAAAAAAATACAATCCACTGCTTACCAGATGTGCAAGCCCTCTGGGCTGTTTCTAGACCACTCAAATGAGAGTATAGGCTGGGTGTTTTGTGATATGGTTTATATTCTTAAAACATTTGGATTTAATTTTTCTCATTTCCACACAGAAGCTAATAGTTTTCTTAGGGCAAATCTGGAATAACTCTTTCTGGTGAAGAAAACTCAATAACAAAATTACCCAAAAATACATAATCTACGGTTGCTGGTTTTGATAACAACTAAGCAGTAGCAGTGAGAAAAAGATTTGCTGGCAGACATAAGGTGTTTGAACTACAACAAAATGAAATGCAGAGTTTACTAGAAGTAAATTTGGGGTCTGCAAGAATGAAAGTAGTATGTGTTATTAATATGTGGGGTAGAGATAGACAGGGATGTTAGTGATAGGGATAAAAAAGAATTTAATGTTGTAGTTGTACTGGGATGAGCATATAGTAATAAAAAAGATTTCATAATAAAAATAACTCTCAAAAATATCTATTCCATTTTGTGTTATCACACTGTGGAAACAAAAACAAACACAAAGCCTTATCATCTAGGCAGCCTATCTTGCATTCCATAGGAATAGGCATCATATCACCTTGCTACTTAAGAGGGGACAATCATAAACAGAAATAATAGTTCCCATCTTTCCTTTGTCCTACCTATATCATTCTAATGAATTATTTCAACCATTTCTTCAAAAACTCCCATAATGCAATATCAATTCTTTTATAGAATTTTAGGTATACATTTTTTCTTTCTCCAAAGCATATTCACTTGGACAAAGCAAGGCTAAATTTTCAGAATTAGGGCTTGCCAATTAGTCACCTTTTACAAACCACCCTTAATAAAAGAGATGGAGGCAGGTTAAAAGACTACAGAATAAAATATCACAATACCATGATTCCTTTCTTACTACTAACTCAACACAGCTCTGCAAATTCAGCTTGTAAGCCTATGAAATAACAGAGGGCAATAATTATGTGCTATAGTGTACATATAAATTAGTTTGATTTAGCCACTCTATAAGGAATATAATTACCAAAACAGAACTTTAACATGATAAGTACATGCAATTTCAATTTGTCAAACAAAATGTTTTTTTAAAAAAGAGAATAACTATAGTTTCCTTACTCTGTAAAATCTAGATCCCTAGATTTCATACCCACATCCCTGGTTCCCTCTTCCATAGTCTCCTCTTATATTTGTTGAATGTGTCAACCACAGGCAAGCTCTGTTAAGGAAAGCAGTGTAAATCTGAGCAAAGTAAAAGTAAGAGAAGAGGTCCATCAAAGAATCTGTGAGTAATGTTAATATTAACATCATATATGTGCAGAAGTGATGATCACAGAGACCCAAGCAATGCAGCTTCTGCTGTTGTAAATATAAACCTCTTAAGGACTTACATCTTTCAGAAGGAGAATTATTTTAGTATAAATTTATGACCTTCATGAAATATTGCATTCTTTAGCTTAGAACTTAATTTGCTATAAACAATTAAATGGAACATAATTTTTTGTGCCTCATGTTAACATTTGGTGCAGAATCCTTATGTACACTGTTTTTGTTGTTTGTTTTAGTTTCCAAATGACCCTAGATAAAAGTACTAGTTTTTCTGTAGCCTTACAAGGTGAAAAAGGGAAGTGAATTACCTCATACTTCTAATATTTCAATTTCATTTATGTATAGTTGATATTAGTAAGAATGTTATAACTGTCTCTCTGTCTCTTTTTCTGTCTGTTTCCTTGTCTCAATCTCCTCTCTGTCTTTTTCTCTTTGTCTTTTCTCTCTATTTGTGTCTCTGTGACTCTGTCTTTCTCTGTCTCTGTCTCTGACTCTGTCTTTCTCTCTCTCTCTCTCTCTCTCTCTCTCTCTCTCTCTCACACACACACACACACACACACACACACACACACACACACACTATATTATGTAAAACTGGGAAACACAGTGTTTTATAACTCTCAAGCCCTTTGGCACACTTCCTGGAAGTCTCAGTAATGACTATAGTTACTCTTAATTGCCCTCAACATACTTACATGAATGCTACATTCAGTTGAATTATTTCCTGGATTCCCTCTAATTAATCTGATAGCAGCTGTTTTAAGGCTTGTGCTGATTAACAGTTGCACGACAGCTAAATGCCTAGTACAAGAAAAGCTATCTGAAGCTTACGTATGTTCATCCACATAATTTTGTCTTTTAGGCATCAGCATTTCAAAGAGGAACTTCTATTTTAAGAGACTATATTTGTTTATATAACAAAATGGTCTCATTCTAATATATTGAAATAAAATCTCATATATTTAACAAATACCTCAATAAATATTACAAAAATATCAACATTATAATAAACTTTTGTGTGAAAATATTTTAAAGATTTAAAGAATGCAAATAAAGCGTTATTATAATATTTATTTGTACATGTCTTTTTACTGTTGTTTATATTTTATGATTCATAAACATATTTCAAAACAATATTTCAAAGACATTCTCAAACATATTATGTTTCAAAACCATATAATAAGTGATTCAAATAATGCAGCAAATAAGTGAACCTTTTGAAATAAAGATCCACTATGCAAATTTATGTGAAACCATACATAACTTGTTGAAATTCCATTCCTTTTAACCTAGAAAAATGTAATTTCATGGACTTTAACCTATATTCAACTAAAATTCCATACTTTAAAATAGAATTAAAAATATTTAGATTATTGTTCATCTGTTAGAAAATTCAGGTTTGATTCTTTGTAAAAGTTTTCAAAATATATAGCTCCCTAAGATATTGAACTTAGACTTCACATTCTGATAGTGCTGCCATATCATGCTAGTTTTAACCAATCTTATTGGTTCCCATACTTTTACACACTTAGGACACATCTTTCATTACTTGCATTGTACCTTCATTCATCCTGGAAAGTCATCTGGAATCTCTCAAAGATAAGTAAAAGCTACTTTTTGAAAAATCTCTCCAAATAATAACTAATATGCACACCACTCTCTGAGAAGTATATGCCTTCACTATGGGATTTTATTTGATCTTACGCCCTCTTTAAGAACTTATGGTCTTACTTTTCTTTATAATAATACCTAATAATGAACTGTCCAAATAAAATAATCCTTACAAGAAAATTTACTCCAAATGCCTTTCTTTCTATAAATGAAATATAAGAGTGAACAACTTACATTATGGCATTGGATTTTAAATACATAAATCTCAGCAAAAGGTGGAAGACCTTAAAGATTGTATAATATTTATTTCTATGGGTATGTCACTCTAGGAGAGTTAAAATTAATTGAGTTGGATAGAAATCAGAATATAATGGCTAGAGGTGATGCACGGTATTAGTGTTCTTGTTGAGCAAGATCATATCCTTGAGTCTAATCTCTAGCATTTCTAAAAACAAGTAAGTGATAGGTGAGATTTACAGATGAGTAAATGAGTATACAACAGATCTATACTAATATATGAGAACACAGCTTACCTTTGGGTGGATTGGCATAAAGTAAGGAGTAATAGAAATGTAAATGATTCAATAAGAAATGATTTACACACACATGTTCATTTTATTAAAACCAAAGAATTTTGAAGTGATCATTGCATTACATATTTTCCATGTATTTCCATAAATGCCATATTAAAATGTTAAACTAGTATTTTATTGATAAGATTCTAAAGTCATTTTTGCTATGTAATGCTACCAATAGGTCTTACATTAGAGCTAGTTTTCCTTTTCTTATTTCTATACAATATTTCAGAGAATCATAATTGCTTTTATGCCTGACTATCTTCTATGAATTATACTGTATGATTTATATAAGTTCTAAGGAAACAGTTAAATCTAAAAATATAGAGATTTATAAATACTGTGAAAAAACAAATCATAATATGCAGTGATAGAGATTTCTACAATTATATTAAGTTGGTATTGATCTAGAGACATACACCATAAATTTTCTTGAATATAAATACAAAATAAGCCATTATATAATGGTAAATTAGTTTTAGACCTCTGAAACAGAATTAGGAAAAAACCCTAAATCATGTTGTTTGTTTTCCAAATAGGGTAACCTATTATGGTTTACTGTCATAAAACTCTATACTTTTCAAAATATTTAGTAATTTAGATATGATTTTCCTCAAGTTCAGATAATCTTGGAAGAAATTTTAAGATCATCTATTTCTAGTTTACTTTTGTTGGATGACAACAGATGTTTAATTTTGGAAAGAAATGGTTTTCGTGGCCAATGAATAATTATCTTAAAAGAATTCCAAAAAGAACACTTAGAGAAAAAAACAAATTCATTTGATAGAAGAACATCAGAAAATGAGGGCCTTCAATAATTAAGCCTAAATTTAAAGTGGGTCAAATATATATGAAAGTTTAAGAATTATGTTTTAATTGATTCATTTATTTTTATTGGATATTTTAAGTATTTACATTTCAAATGTTATCCGCATTCCCCCCTCTCCCATACCTTATCCCCTGCTTCTATGAAGATGCTCCTACTCCCACCCACCCACTCCCACCTTAACACCCTGGCATTCCCCTTCAATGGAAAATTAGGTTTTACAAGACCAAGAGCTTCACCTCCTACTGAGGACAGAGAATAGCCATTCTCTGCTACATATGTACTAGAGTCAAGGGTCCCTCCATGTGTAATCTTTGGCTGGTTGTTTAGTCCTCAGGGGATCTAGGGGTGGGAGCGGCTGGTTGCTTGGTATTGTTGCTCTTCCTATTAGGCTGCAAACCCCTTCAGACCCTTCAGTCCATTTTCTAACTCCTCCATTAGGGTCTCCATGTTCAATCTGATGGTTAGCTGCAAGCATCCTCATCTGTATCAGTAAGGCTTGGCCAGAGCCTCTCAAGAGACACCCCTATCAGACTCTGGTCAGCAAGCTCTTTGTTACATCAGCAATAGTGACTGGGTTTGGTGGCTGCATATGGGATGGATCCCCATTTTGGCAGATACTAGATGACCATTCCTTCAGTCCCTGCCCCACTTTTTGTCCTAGTATTTCTTCCTGTAGTATTTTATTCTCCCTTCTAAGAAGAACTAAAGCATCCACATTTTGGTTTTCCTTCTTCTTGAACTTCATATCAAAAACTCAGGTGACAGCAGATGCTGGTAAATATTTGGAGAAATTAGAAAACTCTTCCATTGTTGGTGGGAATAAAAGTGGTACAACCACTCTGGACATCAGTCTCGTTGTTTCACAGAATATTAGGCATAGTACTACCTGAGGACCCAGCTATACCAATCCTGTGCATATACTCAAAAGATGCTCCAACATATAACAAGGACACATGCTCCAATGTGTTCATAGCAGCCTTATTTATAATAGCCAGAAGCTGGAAAGAACCCAGATATCCTTCAACAGAGTAATGGATACAGAAAATGTTGTATATTTACACAATGGAGTACTACTCAGCTATTAAAAGCAATGACTACATGAATTCTTTGGCAAATAGATGGGATTAGAAAACATCATCCTGAGTGAGGTAACCCAGTCAAAAATGAATACACATGGTATGCATTCACTGCTAAATGGATATTAGCCCAAAACTCAGAATATCCAAGAAACAATTCACAGACAATATGAAGGAATTATATTTTTAAACATTATTGAGGCACAGGTTTTTGGAAAAACTATACATACATTTATAATAAAATTACAATATGAGAAAGTATTTATGTAGAAGGTTACACACTCCTTTGAGTCTGTGTTCAAGAATGGGATAGGTTGGTTGTATGGCAGATCTATTTCTAGCTCTGGGGGAAGCCTCCACACTGGTTTATATAGTGACTATACAAGCTGGCACTGCCATTAACAATGAATATGTATTTAAATATTTGTTTTAATCTTAGCTTCCTGTCACAGTTGAGATGAACTTTCAAAGTAGTTTTAATTTTCATTCCTATAATAGCTAAGGATACTGAACATTTTCAAATATATTTCTCTTAATCTTTTGATAACTCTATTTCCATGGTCAAATCTTTAATTGACTTATCTGTTTTCTTGATGATAATTTTCTTGTGTTTTTTGTATAATCTAGATAATAACCTCTGTAAGACAAATAGTTGATAAAGTTTTTTCCCATGTGTAGTCTCCCTCTTCGTTGTTACAATGGTGTTTACTGTACAGAAGCTTTTTGGTTTTATGATATATTGATTGATGTACTCTCTAAACTACCAGGATAATATTCAGAAAGTTGCTGCCTGTACCTATAAGTTAACCTATATTCTTTGATCCCTCTTCTATCCAATTAAGGAAATCAGGTAATATGTTGTATCTTTTAAAACATTTGGAGATGAGTTCTATACAGAATGTAGTTTCATTGTATCACATGTTCTAGTCTGACAAACACCATTTGTTGAAGATGTTGTTTATTCTACAACGTTTGTTGTTTGTATTTTTGACAAAAATAAAGTGGCTGAAAGTGTGAGTTTTGATGCATGTCTTCAGTACCATGTCATTGTTTAGTATGTCTGTTTTTCTGTAAGCACAATACTATTTTTATTACTAAAGCTCTGTAGTAAGACTTTAAATATAGGATGGAGATGCCTCTAACATTCTATTGGGGACAATAAGTAATCATCTTTCTGACCCAGTGGTGAGTCATGCCAACTAGAGTAGCAATCACCCTAACAAGATACACATACTAGTGCAATGAATATTTTTGCTGTTATTAACTACATGTTGGTTGGAATCAGGGCTAATTAACAAAAAGGAACCTGTATCCAGCAAATTCTTTTAGGTAAAGAACATGTGGTTAGATTTTACAGCTATTAGTTTGGTAAATGGACCTGTATTTTTAAAACTTACTGTCAAAGACTTAATCACTAGAATTTCAACCATAATCAGAGGAGCTCTTTTTGTTCTAGATGGTCAATAACACAAATGGTCAAGATACCGAACATTAGAAGCTGGAATGTTCAGTCCTCAATGAAACATTTGTGTCATAGTACTCTTTCCCAAGGTTCAGTAATTATTGCCAAAAAAGGGGTTGGAAAAAATTGTAAGATCCACATGCAGTGGAAGACTGCAAAAAAAGTGTTCTTCAGATACAGACTTACACAAGCTAAAGCCAGACAATAACCAAGCATTGTATGAGGTTACTAATGAATTATGAACAAATTTTTGTGATTGTCATATAATATTTTTTAATTAAATAAGAATAGTATTGAGAAAAATGGAACGTGTAGCTCTAAAAAGAGACACCTCAGAAAAAACAATGACCACTTGAAAAAAATTTAAAATCAAAGTTTTTTGAAGAGTAACTTTGAAGAGTAACCAAAACTGTCAAAATTCCATATTTCAACATAATGGACTTACATATATTTATATATGTATTGCACTACAAAGAAGTAGAAGCTTAAAAATACACTATGTACTTTCAGACATTTAGTACCTTCTTTGGAGGAATGTCTTTTCAAACTTGTTACCTACGTTTCAATTAGGTCCTTTTCAAAATAGTTATATAAAGTTATGTTCTGGTTAAAAACCCCTATAGAAGGGGAGAGGGAGGGGCTAGGGGGATGTTAGCATGGAAACCAGGAAAGGGAATAACATTAGAAATGTAAATAAGAAATACCCAATTTAATAAAGATGGGGGGAAAAATCTCATTTTTAACCAATGAAGTTTGTATACTAGCAGTTGCACAAATCTCGATTTTCTTTTTCTTATCTTTGGGGCTCTATAACTAGGGAAAGGAAGCTTGCTTATAATACTATAACTTAACTACCCTTATGCCACCATAATATAATATCTAGAGCAGAATTATTGATAGAGGTGGTAGAAAATTTCAGACTTAGCTGATATTTCCAACAGTGTTGGCTCCACAGCCCCATTGCTCTGTCCTTGTATACTATGTTTTAATATATTTTGATTCAGATATTCTATATCACCAAATCATCCATTATGTAACAAAAAAATTTAAAACTCTTTGTTTCCCTGTAGCAAAAATAATTGTTTAATTTGAAAGAAAATTCAAATTCAGAGTAGGTCTATAAAACTGAAGTAAGTACATTTATCTCAAATTAACCATTAGTATACATCAATAAGGAATAATATATGTCTCATAGTTTGCTTAAAGTATATTATAACATGCTTATGTACAGAGACAAAAAATGATAAACAATTAAACACTTTCAAGTCGAAATCTTCAATGTATTTTGTACAATTTCTTTCTTAAGTTAATATATTGAATAAGTAGGGAGAGAGTGGGCAGCCTTGTCTAGTCCCTGATTTTAGTGGGATTGCTTCAAGTTTCTCTCCATTTAGTTTAATATTTGCTACTGGTTTGCTGTATATGGCTCTTTACTATGTTTAGGTATTGGCCTTGAATTCCTATTCTTTCCAGGACTTTTATCATGAAGGGGTGTTGAATTGTGTCGAATGCTTTCTCAGCATCTAATGAAATGATCATGTGATTTTGTTCTTTCAGTTTGTTTATATAGTGGATTATGTTGATGGTTTTCCGTATATTAAACCATCCCTGCATCCCTGGAATGAAGCCTACTTGATCATGATGGATGATTGTTTTGATGTACTCTTGGATTCGGTTTGCAAGAATTTTATTGAGTATTTTTGCGTCGATATTCATAAGGGAAATTGGTCTGAAGTTCTCTTTCTTTGTTGGGTCTTTGTGTGGTTTAGGTATAAGAGTAATTATGGCTTCATAGAAGGAATTTGGTAGCGCTCCATCTGTTTCTCATGACTATTTCTTATAGAAAATAATCTTGAGTTTTAATAAATAAAAACATTTTTTTCTAAACGAACATTGAATCTAAGTAAAATGCTCTTAAATGTTCATTTTAAAGACATGGAAACTTCTTCGAATTTGTTTTGTCAATAGAAATCTTCCTCCAACTCATCCACAGAACTTCTGTACATAGTTTATAAGTACAAAGACTAGACTAGTCAACAGTAATGAGTCAACAACTGATTATTACAAAAATGCCTATAAATTAAAACTACAAAGGAAGATATAGGTCAAACTAAATTCATATTATTAGTAGATTATGTCAACATGCAGACATAGCTAAAATGATAGAAATTTTGAAAGGAATATTTTTTCAGAGTGGAATAGAATGATTTTTCCATAAGTTTCTCACAATTGAAGCATTTTATTGATAAATTAAAGTATCTATATTTTAAGAACTATAATTCTGAGTATCATTTATACAAGCTCAGTTAATTGCTCTAAAGATTTTCAAGTTTACATAATTTTCTCATAATTGATTACTAAACTGTCCATGGGTTTATCATAAGTAATTAAGCCTTATCCAGAAATCGAATTAAAATATTAGTAAATATTTAGTTAGTTATTCAATACTGTCAAAAAACAAAAATAATTCCAAGTACATTTTTAACATTTGAAGATTTATATAATTTTATAATCATATAGTCAAATATTATAGTTTCTCTAGTTTGTAGTATATGTTTTAACATGTTGCCATGATATGCTTTATATGGTACCATGATAATGGTAATTCTCATGAACACAGAAATATAATTAATATTCTTTAATAGTTAATAGTAGGAAGGAAAATGAATGAATTACAAAATTGTATTTTTGATGAGTTATTTATGTTAATAACAAAATAAGAACAGATGATTAATTTGAAAGCATGGAAGGATATTCAGAAACAAGGAGTAATTGATTTCTACAGAAAAAATTTGGAATCAAACTATGATCACTATGCTGTCCACTACTTAATCATTATTTTATATATAAAAATGTAAACTTAGTACTCTTACTCCGTTTTTCTTCAATGACTATTCATAATCAGAATGTCTTTTGAGCCCATTATATTAGGATACTATATTAACTTTCATATTTAATGGGTAAATTTTTTCTGAGAAATATTAAGTAATACATTTAATGAAATGATTTTAGCAACTATAAAATTAGCTTTGGCAACACAGGAGATTTTTTAAATTCTTTTAACTATTTAGGTCCTTTCATATACCCGATTCTCTCCAGAGGTTTCACATATATATGCATGACTAGAGTTAAGCTGTTGCAGAGTTGAAAAGTTCAAATAGAATGTATCCCCTGGGAAGCTTTTAGAAAATACTCATGTTGGCACATACAAGCCTGACAAACTGCATCAGAATCTCTGAACTTATGAACCCATAGTAGAAGAAGAAAACTAGCATTATTAAAAAAAAACAAAAACAAAAACAAAAACCAACCAAATAAAAACTCCTGGCCTTCATATGCAAGCCACATCATGCTTACACCAATGCTTGTGCTCAGATGCACGTATGATTCCTTGTACAAAAATAGAAATTTTAGAAAATTTGAAGATGGAATCATTATCCTGGACAATTCTTATTGGTTAACTGTGAATACAAGAGTCATATTAATGCATAGGAAAATTGATATGAGTATAAGAAGTACACTAAGAAAAGCAGAATTTGGAGCAAAATACTTTGAAGCTAGAGGAAAAAGGCCTTGAGGCTTGGAATGCAGATACCCTTAACTGCCAGAAATGGCAAGGACATTCTTCTCTCTTAAAGCTTTTGAAAGGGACACAGGTCTGCTGACTTGCTGAATTTAACACATATGAACCACTTTCGATTTTTGTTCTCCAGAAATGTAAGTTGATAAAATTGTTTTATTTTAAGTTACTAAGTTTGTGATCTTTTGTTTTGATACACATAGGTAAAAACTCTTCCAGGAATATCCACACTTGTTAGGTGTGTCGGGAGGTGATTAGAGGCAAGAAAGTTGGGGGCATAAAATAGTCAAGCCAGAAGGAAAGTATGAGGCTGAAGTTACACAGCAGATATCAAAAGTGGAAACGAGAGAGAGAGAGAGAGAGAGAGAGAGAGAGAGAGAGAGAGAGAGAGAGAGGGAGAGACAGAGAGAGACAGAGAGACAGAGAGACAGAGAGAGACAGAGAGACCTAGAAACAGAGAGAGACAGAGAGAGACAGAGAGACAGACAGAAAGACAAGAGAGAGACAGAGACAGAAACAAAGATAACAGTGACAGTGAGAGCTGAGTAAGTTAATACATCTAGTCTTTAACCAGGCTGCCATCAAATTTCAAATGGACAGTAATAGATGATACATTTATGATCCTTAACACTTTTGCCAGTTTAAAAATAAGCATAGTAAATGATACTGAAGAAAAGGGAAATACCTCAGTAGGCAACATTTTTGCCACAAAAAGTGTATACCTGATTTTTATACCTAGGACACACATAGAAAGCTGGCCATGGTAACATATGTCTGTGATTCTAGAGCTGGGAAGCAGAGACAAAGGGAGGGCCTTGCCTGGCCAGCTAGTGGCTCTACTTTCAACAAGTGACCTGTCTCAAGAAATAAGGTGGAAAGCAATCATGAAGAAGACACTGGATGTTCATATTTGACTTGTACATAAACCCATACAAACACACACATTTGAGTATACCACACATACAAAAACTGACTAAATAAATATAAGACTATGTTGACAATATGTCCTAGGAAACAGCTTTTTAACAAAGCTCTGGATACTGAAATGTCACTATTGAAAAAGATTATGTAAATGCTATTAAAAGTCTAAGGAACTCTCAAAAGGCTTTACAAGATAGATTGAAGGAGGAAAAGCAAAATGAAAATTAGAAAATCTCTTTAAGGACCTTCTTGATCACTTCTTCCAGTAGTGAATGTGAGCTGCTCGGAAACTCACAGTATAATAGAACAAACTTAGACAGAGCTGGCATGGGTACAACAGCAGAGTGTATGGTTGATCTGGCTGTAAGTCAAATATATACCATTGCCATAGGAACAGGAGTTAATGGAACTGGTACATCACCAAGCTGTTGGGTCATGATTATGACGTACCATCGGACTATGACCTTGGACATATTCTTCCATCACTTCGGCTTATTTATTTTTCCGTAATAAGATACAGCTGAGCATAGTATTCTCTAAGGGCCTTTTAACCTCAGCTCCTTTAACATTGGAGAGAATTTTCATCTCGTCTCTCTCCATTAGTCAGCTCCCTTAAGTATTCTCTCTAAATTAATGAAATTTCCCTTGACAAACCCTTCCCCAACACACCAAATAGAAGTAGAAAGCACAGCTTAAGCATGTAGATGGGAAGAACTAATTCAGCATGAGAGTGCTACATGGAAGGAGTTGCATTACATAAGCTGAAGTGCATCAAGAAGATAGCTCCTCACATTGCAGAAGATCCCAGCATAGATACCAGTAATTTCTTGCAATTATAGGTTAGATAGTAAATATTATAGGCTATGTAGGCTCTACAGTATGTCAGTATTTTTTTAAAAACCCTAAAACACCACAACAGGCAGTAACTTATATTTCCCCCATAGTATACAGATTGCTAGTGTTTAGTCTATGTGATCATAAGTAATGTGAGAAGAAACATCAGTTTCACTTTGAGAAAACCATATGAAAGGTGCTATGAGAATTCTTTCTTAGGGGAATGTTTCATTTTGCACTATGTGGACGTGTTTGAGGTAAATCTTCCCATGCAGAATTCAGTACGTCCCAAATGATTACTGTATCACTGTAAACATGCTAAGTGTAGGACAGGTAATCAGGGAACACAAACAAGATGACAGTGGATATATGAAGCTGAACTTTAATATTAACGCAATGTCTGACTTTTCGAAACTTTCTAGTTGAGTAATCTATTCATCTGTCATAAATTAAACCTGGTGACATATATTTTCTGTGGCTTTTTCCTTTATTTACCCCAAACTATAACTGATAAAATGTGGAAGGTATGTTTTCTTTAGCACCAAATCTTACAGAACTCTGTCCCTTATTCTGCAGCACTTGTCATATTCAGCCATGAACCAATTACTTATCTTATGCCAAGACTTAAAAAAGTGGAATTCTGAGAAGTCTTAAAGATATATGGCTGTGGGGTGGGTATCTTGAAAATATTCTTTGCACAAGAAAAAAATGCAAAAGTAATTCATTTATGCATAATAACAATACATACAGTCACAATATCCCAAAATGCAATATACTGATTTATCATATATCTAGATTTCTATATACATTTATAATAGTGTGTAGATCTTAAGAATCAAAAAACTTCTTTTATTATACGTGATAAATCAATATATATAGAGAGAGAGATATGAGAGATAGAGATTATATATACTTAGTTTTTAATAAAATAATCTAATTGGCTTTATGATCAGCATATAAAATATATTGAGTAAATGGCTGACCTGAAATTTACTGACACAAGTAATTGTTATATTCTAGCATACCTCTTAAGCTCCTGCATATTTAATGTAAATAATAGGGACAAAGTGAATGTAAGTATGACATGAAATGTTTAAATGCATTTACTGACCCTTAAAATACTACATTAGACATACTTATTATTGTTATTGTCTTAGAATTTCTCAGAAAGGTAAAGAATAACCAAAAAGAAAACAATAGAAACTCAGAAGCTAGTAGTAGTGTGTAAGGTGTTAGTCAGACTATAAATCAGAAGAAATATAGCTCTACTTACTCAGGAAATTAAACATGAAACGTATGACTATATAAGAATTCCAGTAAGAGGGCTCAGAAGTTAAGGGCACTTGCCATGC
Source organism: Rattus norvegicus (assembly GCF_021556685.1). Classification (NCBI taxonomy): domain Eukaryota; kingdom Metazoa; phylum Chordata; class Mammalia; order Rodentia; family Muridae; genus Rattus; species Rattus norvegicus. Next base: position 60,458,872 of record NC_141554.1, read on the forward strand.
AAGCCTGGAAATCCATGTTCAATACCTAGGACCCATATTAATGTGAAAGGAAAGATGTAAATACTTGCAATTGTCTTTTGAACTCTAAATATACACTAGAGCATGAAGGTTCACATACTTTCATCCTATATGTACACAAAATGATACAAATGCATTTTAAAAGACATCCATGGGACCCTTGAATGTTAACCCATTTTGCATAGAGAATTTATGAGAATCAAACTGTAAGTAATAAATCTTAAACCACATAAGACACAAGAAACCTCAAACAGGACTCAGAAATTTTCAGGCCTCTAACTGACTTTCAGCATCTGATATTAAAACACATATGGTATCTTTGTAAACTTTAGTTACATATAAACATTATATAATATAAACTTAAAATATTATTCTAAACAATTAATTGGTGTGACTATTTTACAGAAAACTGCCTATTCTTATGGAAGTTTTATAGTACAATATGCTTATATTTCATAAAATCTACTATATTCCATAACTTTATTTTGGTTGTAACACAAATAAGTAATATATTTAAGAGCTGAATCTTCTTGGGTCCAAACTTTTGTTACACTGACTAATATCCATCATTACTTCCTTAAAATAGCAGCTTTTAAAGTCCAAAAACATGTCTTTCTAAAGTAGCAATCTTCCTTTCCTTCACTTTTTATAAATCTTCACTTAAACTTTACAGTAGATTCTAAATAAGGTATAGAATTTCCAACAGAAAATGCATAACAGAGGAATCTCAAATGACTGAGAAGCACTTAAAGAAATGTTCAAAGTCCTTAGTGATCAGGGAAATGTAAATCAAAAGAACCCTGAGATTCCACCTTATTCCAATCAAAATGGCTAAAATCAGGTGACAACATATGCTGGCTAAGATGTAGAGAAAGAGGAACATTCCTTCATTGCTAGTGAGATTGCAAACTGGTACAACCAATCTGGAAATCAATTTAGAGATTCCGAAGAAAATTGGGAACTTATCCACCTGAAGATTCAGCTATACCACTCTTGAGCATATACCCAAAAGATGCTCCACCCTGACACAGGGGCACATGTTCCACTATGTTCGTAGCAAACTTGTTTGTGATAGTCAGAAACTGGAAACAACCCAGATGCCTCACAACAGAAGAATAGATACAGAATACATGGTTCATTTACACAATGGAATACTACTCAGTTGTTAAGAACAAGGGAATCCTGAGTTTTACAGGCAAATTGAAGGAATTAGAAAATATTGTCTCAAACAAGTGAACTCAGACCCAAAAGGACATGCACGCTATGTACTCACTGATAAGAGCCTATTAACAAAAAAATGCACAGAATATCCAGGATACAATCCACAGAACTCAAAAAGGGCGGAAGTGAGGACACCTCAATCTCACTTGGGAGGGAGAAGAAAGCAATCAAAGGAGGGGGGAAGGAAGGAGGGACATGGTTAAGAAAGGGGACAGGGAGGGGAAGATGGGAACATGATCAGGTATTGGGTGTGGGAAGGAGGACTGAAACACTGAGAGCCAGCAGAAAGAATGGAAACAGTCAATCTCAGGAGGTAGGAGGTGGCGGGGCCCTCCAGAAACTCTGAGGACTCAAAGGGAGAGACCTTAGATGAAATACCCTACAGAGGGTAGAGGGAATTTGTAGAACACACCTCCAGTAGAAAGACAGGGCATCAAATGAAGGATGGGCTTCCCATCCCACAGTCAAAAACAGTAACCCAGAATTGATCCTGTCTGAAAGAACTGCAGGGACAAAAATAGAGAAGAGCCTGGAGAAAAGGAGGCCCAATGATTGCCAAAAGTGGGATCCAGCTCATAGGGAGGCCCCAAGATCTGACACTACTACTAGATGCTATGAACTGCTCCCAAAAGGGGGGTCTATCATGACAGCCCTCCAAAAGACACAACAAGCAGCTGAAAGAGTCACATGCAGATATTTACACCCAACCAAAGGACAGAAGCTGTTGATCCCTGTTGGATTAGGGAAAAGCTGGAAGAAGCTGACGGGGAGGATGCAGTCTCAACTAACCTGGACTCCTGTGATCTCTCAGACACTAGGTGATATGACATGCCTCCACATACACAAACACAAATACAGCAGAAGACTGTTGGGTCTGGACTCAGAGCAGATCCACCTAACCCTCAATCAGAGGCCCCAGAGAGTGGGGAGTTCTGGTTGGGTGTGAATGTTGGAATGTGAGGACATCTCCATGGAGACTGTGGTATAGGATGGAGGAGGTAGGGGATGTGCAACATTTGGAAGGAGGACTGTCAGGTAGATAAAATCTGGGTTGTAAACCTGGATTAAATAAAATTTAAGAAAGAGAAGAAAAGAGAAAACTATTTTAAGGGGAAGAAAAATCCACATCAGTTTCTAGCATCCAAATGTACGAACACAGGTGGGTATCTCTCCACAAAAATAAATACAACAAGCAAAAAATACAACACACACACACACACACACACACACACACACACACACACACGACATACTGATCTTTCCTGGTTGAAAGAATGAACCAGAGTGTCTGTAAAACTACTTAACACTTGATAGTAAAGATCTGACTATTACAGCCAAGTACCTAAGCTCTTAATGATGATTTCAATAGTAAAAGATATTATATTTCACTATTCTCATGCAACAGTCCAAAATAATCTTGTCCACCTCTTTATCCATACTTTCTAGTAAGTGTGATATTTTCAATAAAAAGGACACCTATAAGCTCATATACTTGAAAGATTGTTCCGTAGTTTGTGGAACTGTTTTGGAAGGATGTAGAATTATAATCTTGTTTGTGGAGGTGTGTGTGTGTGTGTGTGTGTGTGTGTGTGTGTGTGTGTGTGTGTGTGTGTGTGTGTATCAATATGGGGTAGGCTTTAATGGTTTGAAAACCTATACCCAGTCCAATTGTTATTCTTTCCATAATTTTTGGATAAAATGTAAGTTCTCAACTTCCCCAGCACCATTTTTTCTTGCTTGCCTTCTTGTTCCTGCCATGATGGTTATGTACCCACCCTCTGAAACTATAAGCAACTCATACCTATCCAATAAAATTCTTTCTTGTATAACAACAGCAACAAGAAAAATCTACCTCTCATAAAACCTAGCATTAATATTGATTATAGGAGTGAGTAAGCTACATTTCTGGCATCAGGCATTATCTTTCTACCATTTGATTATAATTTAGATGTCCACTCATGAAATGATGAGCCTAAGTGTAAAGGTTCCCTAAGGTTTTAGACAGTCATGATAATTGCATACATTACTAAGCTGCTCTATCATATCCACACCAAAAATCCTGTCACCATTTACAACCCAATGATCTTAAAACTCTCTCCACCAAAGGAGAAAAATGCTTGTTAGTAAATGACATGTCTATCACTCAACAACATGACAGTTCAACCTCCAGGAAGGGTTTAATGACACTATATAAAGAAATGTAATTATTTTTCTACCTGCAAAATCACTAGTAGTGTGCATCTAGAACAAAAATCACGAGAGTTTGACAAGATATTCAAAACAGTTACCAAAATGGATCTCAAAATATTGCAGGTGTGTGTTCTCTTGTTTAAGACAATCATATCTTTTCTGTTAGGAGCTGCTTCCCTTTCTTTATTTGGTGTGTGCTTGGAATAGGACTGACTGCTTTGCTTTAAGGATATCTCGAAACACTCTGTGCATCATGTCGATTCTTCTACATGTCACCTGTTGGTGATGTTCCATGAAATGTTTCCAACCTGTTGTTTTGTCAGAACGGTAGCATCTCAACACTCTCTATCCATCATCTTGAAAGCTCTGCCTGATATCTGTATGACCAGCTACAAATAAACTGATATTAGAAGTTCATGGTTGCTGGCTCATAGGTTACAGTACATGACATCCAGGACATAAAGTCATAGATGTGATAGATTAGGGACATTCTGTCAAAGATAAAAAGAAAAGAGTTAGTTTTTTTATGTCCTCCCTTTATAGTTTTTACTTGCCTTACATTTCTAGAAACACTGACTATATATAAAGAATAGCACAAACTTTATCATCAATTTAATATCTTATATCATATTCTAGCTTAAGTATTGGCTCTTACATTTGCATGGTCTTTTTAAAATTCAATACTCATACTTTCTCTGTTGCTTTCTGTAAAGCCTTTTCTCAGCAGGAAGCAACAAAAATATATCTGTGTGTTATATGAGGAGTAACCATGTGGGTTGCAGAATGAAGGTGCAATAACAGAATGTTAAGAATTACTGTTAAGCCGCTATAGAAGGCTACAACTAAAATAGAGGATTTTTTCCTTGGGGTACACAATATGACATCCATAAGCAATATCCTCACTGAAATAAACCAAATGTACTGTAGAACAATGCCATTTTTCTTTTATTTAAAATTGAATTTTAATAAAATATATTCTGATTATGGTTTCTTTTCTCACATATTCCATAATTCCCTTGCCACGCAAATCTAGAACCTTTCTGTCTTTTATAAAAAAAAACAGTTTTCTAAAACATAATAAA